>NC_071573.1:30105660-30110660 GCF_024509145.1 Vidua macroura
ATGATACCTGACCTACAGTTCTATACCTGTGCTAGTATTTGATCTTAAGATATTTTTGTAGTTATTAAATGTTTAATCTTTAGTAGTATCATTTATACCAATAAATTTACTTTAACAAGTACTAACAGTAATTTAAAAATGCTTTCATACAGTTTGCTCACTTTATCCATTTTTTATTTGCAGTTGAAAAATGAAGAAAAAGATACATATGAGGAAAACCTCCATTACCCTTTTCTTCTCATTTTAACCAAATAGAGATAGAAGACCACCTTTTTTTTTAATATGGACTGCTGAAAATTAATCCATGTATGTGGATGGTCAGGCAATGTGGAATTTTCATTTTCCCCCATTTATGTCCCTGAATCATCATTTGGAGATATATTTCTAATCTAAATGCTGAGAAAGATATTGTGGCTCGTTTTGCAGAGTATAAACATTTAAACACCTTTTTTTTTTATATAATTTTGGAAGTTATTTTTCCAATTATATTCCAGCGTTAAACTGATCAGACTTCACATGTATGCATTAACAAAGGTGTAGAGCTGGATTTCTTCTGTTTTGTGCCTTTAAACTTGCATGTGCTTTGTTGATCTCTTTAAATGCTATTTTGAGGTATATTTGAAAATATATGGATAATATACTTTGTGGGCTTAGATAATTGGTTATAAAGAAGTGAATGCAATGACACTTAATTAGTAAGGAAGTAGTTGTCTGAAGATCTTCTTAAAGTGCACCTATTGGATGCTTGTATTTTGCTGCCTTTTTTTTTTAATTCCACTGTTGATTTTTCTATCCATGATTGAAATGTCCTCATTTGCTTTAGTGTTGAAGGCTCCTTTTCTATATGTGTGTATGTATGTTTTTTTCCAGCGGGACTTTTCCTCCTGTAGATGTATAAGAAATTATGCATCAGACAAAAGCCTTATAAACTGACCATTTGTCCTTTGGACACAATAGCCTGCCCAGCCCCTCTGCTCCTCCTCTCCAATTATGTGTGATTAGTCTCAGTGTGTTGTGTCAAGAAGGGGGAGTGTGCTGAGTGCTTATTATCTGTTTAGGTACAAGAAGAGCACATTTAGGTTCTGACTATGAATGGAAAGTGAGTCTTTATCAGGACTAAAATCTAAATACTACTATCCTAGAAATTGCTTTCAAAAAAACACATGCTTTTTTTTTTTTATAAATTCCAAGAAACACTGTAAGGACTACAGGATTTTATAATATAATCAAACTATCTCCCTTGAATTAGTTTATATTGTGATATATTGTGGTCCATATATTTGATATACACTTAATGTGATTTTTCTTGTACTGGAAAAGACAAAAATCCTACAAAGAAACAGGAGCAGTATCTGATTTCTTAACAGATTAATAGACTGTTTTGATGACTTCTCAGTAGCAGTCTTTAAACCACAACACTTTTAAAATGTTGAAAAAAGAGAGAGAGGCACAGACCATGACTGAGAGAGGAAGATGCTAGCTGCAAGCAAGTGTAGAGAATCCTGCTGAAATATATTAATTAAAAGAATTGAAATTTGAATAAGCATTCTTCTATATTCAAGTCATTGGCCAGCATGTAAAGCTCCTGAAAGTCCCTTGCTCTTCTGCTTCATCCCAAATAAATTTCTTCACTAACAGTTTGCACGTCCTTGTATTCAGTACTTTTTATGCTCCATTAGAGCACCTAGATGGATCTCAGAAGGCATAGGTCAAGTCGCAGTTAGATCATACATTTCTTTCGCACAAAAACTTGAATTGCAATGCCAAGTGATGGGCTAACATCACAATAACAGCAATTTATTCCTCTTTTGATAAAAAGCAGCCTATTCTCGGTGTTAGATAAAGACCAGGGGCAATGCAAACCAACCATTTGTCCTAGAACTGAGTAGTATAGCTGGTATGAGTTTCATATTCAAACTCCTGTTGGAAAATACTTGTGTAGTAAGAAATCAAAAGCATTTAAGAGTAATTTGAAATTGCTGTGAAGATGGCTTTAGTGTAATTAGTTTTGTTTTGTTTGTCCCACACAGCAGTGCCTTTGTTTCTCTAAAAGCATGTACAAGGAAATCTTCATAATCAACAAAGCAGTGTGGAAAATAGCACAATATTAAAATTTGTGAACCTTTTCTTTTTGAGAGGACCTGAATGTCTGCTGTACAATAATCTAATAAAGATTGTTAGTTGCCAAAAGTAAAGGCAATGTCATTTGAAAATTGTGGTTTTAGCTCTAAGAAGAAAACAGTTTTACTCAAATTCGTAGCTGATAATTGCTTTTTATTTCTTTAGTGTCTGTCGTTTGAGTTGAAGCCTTTGCACAGGTGCTGCCATCCCTAAAGTGTGTAATTGATGGCTTGTTTACCAAAGATGCTTTTAGGCTTCATCCTGCAAACTCATATTGGAGCTCCACAGGCAGTAAAGTTACTCATCTACATAAGTGCTTGCAGGTTTGGTCCATGTACACGTTTTTAGAGGTACATAAACAAGTTCTGGTTTTGATTTTTTTGTTTTACAATGGGTGTTGAAAAGTCACAGATATAGGATTTACATGAGGCACTAAGAGTGTTCTCTTTTAGATGCATCTCTGAGTCACTTGCATTAGTAGGTATTTGAATTGTTTCTGAGCACTTAAATGTTAATAAAAATACAGTGTTTATTAATACATCAAATATCTTTGCTAAGTAAATGTTAGGCATTGTGTCAAATCATGTTTATAAAATGTATCGGAGCCTTTTATGTCATGTGTTTTAACTCGTCTCTGATACTTGGTATCTTTTTAATGATATAATTTACAGTGTTCTGTAACAGAATATTGAGCTTAATTACTTTGTGTTTGCAAAGCATTTGAAGTTGAATGACACCTTACAAGAGCTATGCTGGCTTCACTGAGAATGGACATGTTAGGCTGATACAAGTTTTCCTTCACATATTTAGGTAATTCTTACAGCAATGCTGTGTCTTCTTTTTCAGAGCAAAATGGCAAAGAGGAATGATATTCTTGTGGGCATCCATTCCTTGGGCACAGCTCTCATTGCACCTGGTGCCACTGACAGTTGAGTAATCTTCAGGATATGAAAGATCAAGAAGAAAGTATTCCATTTCCTGCTGTGAGATATGGCAACACCTTGCTTAAAAATTGCAAGCTAGTCCCAACTGATAGCATTCTAGAACATTGGGAAAAATCTTTCCATTTAGGAAATAAATTTTATTTTAAACAAAAAATGTCTTAAGAATGTGAGATGAGGCAGGAGAACTTGTAATCCCAGGTACCAGTCCAGCTTCAAAATCCTGATTAGACAAGTCATTCACGTTTTGCCTGTGGCTGTAATGGCTACGTGTTTGCACAAGGAGGAAAGCTGGATTAAAATTGTTCCCCCCACAAAAAGCATCTTTATATCTTGAGCCTGGCTGCAAACGGTCTATCAAGTGTTACATCTCCATTACAACTCTCCTTTGCTGTTCCCTGAACAAAAGAGGATGCAGTGGGTGGAGCTTTTGATACTCCTCTTGATATGGCAGGTGGCACAGCTGATATGGTGGGGGAAGAGGAAAAAGGCAGCAACACATGCAAGTCAAACAGCACAGTGTTTTATTACCCACTGTCTCTAATGCAAAAGGGGAATAACCAAGTCCTTTTTTTTTTCACAGGAGAAATTATAAACATGTAGTTTTGCCTTGATTGTAATGGTTTTTTTTTTTCCAGTGTGTGGGTTTCTTCTTTTTTAAGGCAGGGATTTCCAACAGTGATGTCAAACTGCAAATTCCTTTAACTCTTTTGAAATGTTTTGAGAAACTGGGAGAAAGTGCTAGGACAGCATACACTGGTGGTTATGTCTAGAATGTTTTCTGCACAGCCTGGTCATCCCATGTTGTTTCCTCAGAAAGAGGCAATTTTTTTTTGCTTTGTATCTTTCTATTCACTTTTTATATTGTCTTGAGTCTGATTAAGGTGGTGTGTCCACTGCTACAAATTGGTAGTCAACACTGGTTGTAAGCCCACTGGTATCTTTTGAAAAATTGTTTTGAAAGTTGATTTTTCAATATGATTCTTATCTGCAATGCAACAGCACTTAGTTAATGCAATCAAAATGAGGGCACCCTCATTCAAAATCCCATAAAGCTAAAAGAAGGTCAATACATGACTTAGTAAATTTGCAGATGAATGTGTAAATAAGGAGGAGACCCTCCAAATGACGCCCATTCCTCATATGAGGGAACCCGAAGCACAGCCAGTATTGCTGTCTCCATTGCCTATAGCAATTTAGAAATCAGGCAATGCACTCTAGAGCTGACCCCAGATTTTGTGAGACCCAGTGCTGCATCTCCTCTGCAAGATCCATCTCCCTCTCCAACCTGTGGACTCTGTTCCAACAGCTGAATGTAACAAACCTAACTTTCCTTTTCCTTTTTTAAAGGGTTTAGCCTATTACAACTCCTTGCTTAGTCAGCAGCTGGCTTGCTGCCAAAAAGCCCAGCATATTGTTGTGGCTGGGTAAAAGCTGGATATTTTCCATGGCTGTCCAACAGCGGCATTGGATCTTCATTGTCTTCTCGTGTGTAAAGTGTGTGGAAAGTAGAGGGAAGATGCATGAAGCGTTAGTCCAGATGGCATTCCACAGCCTGAGAAGAAACATCTTGACCCTCGAATCTGGGTTAAACTCAACAGATGCCAAGCCCCCAAAAACAAAGAGCTGTTGTGGCTGACGACAGCAAAGGAGAGATAGGCCTTTGGTAACAGAAAGTATCTTTTATTTTGGATGCAGTTCCCTGCAGATAACCAAAACAGTGTCACTTGTAGAAGATTGCTTATTAAAAACAAGCAAAAAAATGATGGTTCTCTGCATTAGGCATCATCTCCCTTCAGTTGTAAAATGTTGCCCCTGGGTGATGGGTTATGCTCACAGAAAGGATTTGAACATTCAGACTGCACTGTGCCCTGACAGAGCCTGCATGCTAAAAGACCTGTTATTTTTTCCTGACTCTGACTCCAATTAATGTACTTT
>NC_071573.1:30113160-30321511 GCF_024509145.1 Vidua macroura
AATAATAAATGTTTAGGGATCACTCATCTAAGAACTTGTACTATTTAATTTACAAGGACTATACATTTTTCAAATCTCTTAACAAGGAACTTTAAGCACTTCTTGAGGTTTTAAAAAAAAGGAGAAAAAACCAAAAAACACAACAGATCTGGAAAGCAAAAATGCTCTATTTTTCCCAGGATCCTGAATGAGTCACTCAGGAGGTATTGTAATTGCAAAAGCTTTCTGTGTGTAAGAACCTGGCTAATACTCTTATTAGCATCTTTTTTAATCCAGGTAACATAATAGTCAAAGTGTTAGATGAATGTCTCAGAAGTGGACCATTAAAAAATAAATTGTGAAACCTTTGAGAGATTAGCATTTGAATCAAGCCAGAAGCTCCTTGAGGTTCTTGGGTGTGGATCAGAGTCCTTAATGTATAAGTTACTATCACAAACCACATCCGCCTCCAAGTTACTTGGAATGAGGAAGACAGTAGCCACAATTATTAGTCTTAGCTCTGGAGTTGTTTCCTCTGGGAAGCAAATTAGCAAAATGAGATTTTCACTGCAAAAAGAGGTTTCATTTTCTGATACTGTTCATTTCTAATGAAGTTTTAAAAGCAAACAACAAATAAAAGGTACATTAAAACAGTATTTCCAGGGTAAAACCTCATGGTTTGATTCATAATATTGATAGTTAGCTCTTAACCAAGGCTAATGTGAACTTTGTACATTCAATATGCTTTTTAGAGTCATTGCTTACATAACATCATCAGCTGATGCAATAGTTGACCTTTTCCCATGTTGGGAAACTGAGGCAAAGAAGTGAAGTAACACACACAGAAAGGCTCCATGACAGGCAGAAATGTATTTATTATGCAAGTTTCACTCAAAGGCAGTTCTTAAATAGCATACCTTTAACCATGCATCACAATTTTTGTGCTAGATGTTGGCATAAATTGGGAACTGCATATTTTTCATCATCAGGTATCATTTGAAATTCCCTGAAGAGGTTATCATTCTTTCTGATGGATGATACTGGCATTGGATTTCTCAGCAGATATACTGAAATACAGACAGGGATGTAGGATGTACAAGAAGTATTTTAATTTGTCATTTCCCTTTTTCTAATGCATTTAAGTAGCAAGCTGCTCATTTTCAAGGGATCAGGTAAGAGCACTGAAGAAAACATGTCAAATTTCTACAGGAGAAAAAGCTGTTTATTTGTTTGAAAGGAGCACTGATGGACATTCCTATGTCTTCACACTGTTTTAGTATTCCTTCTGCTATGCTGCATTCCAGGAGCTGGGGAAGATACTTAGCACAGGTGGCTCTAGGTTAACTCTTCGTGATCTCACCAGAAATCTGCAGGAATTGTTTGGGCCACTTTTTGAGACAAGTACTTCCACAAGTCTGCAGGCTACTAGAAGATTTAGGGATGAAGACTGCACATAAAGCTTTGTGCGGCATGAATCACAGCAAAGGCATTAGTACTGTGTGAGCGTGTTCAATAATTGATGCAAACAGTTAAAGCGGTGACACAACAGGAAGCAAAGTGGTGATTTAACCTTGCGTTCCTGGTGCAGGGAACAGCAGCAGCTTGGCAGATTACTACAGAAAGGGCAGGTGGTTTTGTCATGGCTCTACAACAGCTTGTGCCAGGTGAGGTGCATCTGTGCTTTTTTGTGCCCACCCTGCAGACAAGGTGCTGCCAGATAACTGCATGGGGAACAAAAAGGGATCATGTTACAGGCACCAACACTCTGGGAAACTGCCAGCTTATGTAGTGAGGTAGAAATATTAGCAAACACATGGGGAAAGAGTCTATAATAGAAATAAAGGACATGGGAGAGCCCAGAAACAGTAAGCCATATTTTACAGTATAGGCTGTACAAGAAAGAAATGGGAGGGAAAAGATGAAATTCTCATCTGAGAGGGAGGTGTTCACCATGACAAAAATAATTTGGAAAGATGTTAAGCTCAGTTAAAAGGCAGCCCTTTCAAAGCACTTTCATAGTTATTTTCAGCTGTGAGCAAAGCAGAGGAATATTGCCACTGGGCCAAATTTGCCAATTGCTGTCAAAAAATGATGGGTGGAAAGAATGCCTATTGCTGAACCTCAGCCCTTTTCAGATAATTTTTGGCCTGCTCTTTTCCCTTTACAGGAATAAGGACTGCAAAGCATGGGCAGCATCCCATCCTGGCCCTCCATGCCAAGGTGGCAAGGGTTGGAGGCTTGTGTCCAGGGCCTGAAGGGCTGAGTATGCTGCTTAAAGCATGGGGAGGACCCATCCTGTCAGGTCATGCCATTAAGAAGGCCATACTTGTGCCCAAAACCTAGGAGTGAGAGCAAAGCGGTTCCAGGTGGGTTCATCACAGGACAATGGATAATCCTACCAGGCACAGAGCTCGGTGAGGCAGCAGCACACAGACCCTGCAGAGCAGCGCAGCTGCAGCGGGGATGCAGGTAAGACTGGGTGCCTTAAAAACTTCTCCAGAGGAACAGACTCGGTTCCATTTCCAAACTTTCCAGTGCCCACTAACCACAGGCACAGGAACCTGCAGACCACAGACCCATGTATGTTGAGGAGCCCAAGTGTGGGCTCCCATTTGTGTTGTAGTGCATCTGCGGGATGTGCCGTGTGCGCTCACCAGGAAAGATAGAAGGTGAAGGAGCAGCAGGGAATGCTGAGTGCTGGGAGGGCTCACTTCATGGTGTGTTGGCTTGCCTGGACTCAAGAAAAGGGTGTAAAGGCAGCATATGATTGTACTTGACCTGTGGTTCTGCCTTCAGAGTGATCTACCTCATGCTGATGAGGTGACTAGGAATGAGTTTTCCCTAGGTAACCACTCTTGCCAGTAAGCAGAGGGCATTTTATCGCCATACAGCCATGCTGTTCCTGCTGCTGGATGGGATTCCCCTGTCCCAGAGCCACCAGCCATTTTACCTGCTACTCCAACACACAGTGCTTCCCACCTGTGCCAAACAGGGTCAAGCTGAAATGAACACTTGCATGAACAGTTCAGATCATTGTACAATCAGATATTGGAGTTGCAGAAGCACAGCACATTTTTCTACTGCTATTTAGAGACTGATGTGTGTAGCCTTAACGACAATTTGTTTATTCATCCATTTCAGTAACTTTGTTCCTGCTGACTTCTATCTAAAATGCAATGTAGTGCACATTTTTTGAGCTATAGGATAGTTATCGCTTAGAGTGAGTCCATATGCACCAAAATTGTGGGAAAAAAAAAGGCTATTTTTAAAATCTCATAAGATCTAACTGGTTGTTAGTATTCCTCTTTGCTGATTTCTTATCTTATCATAGCATGGAAATAAGAATAAATTTAATATGCTGAATATGGGTATATTTTCAGTGTAGGGAACATGGAGATATATCAGAATATTCAGAAATCTGAGCTTTTCATGAAGTGTTGTAAAAGCTCTTTCAAATGAGGAAAGAAATGTCATTTTAAAAATATTGATGTAGCAATATGGTACTCTGCAATGAATCTTCTATGCTTAAAGCACAGGAACTGGTATATTCCCAGATTTCTTTTAAAATCTAACTTCCAAAGGCAAATAGTCCTGCAGTGATAGTTCAAAACACCTGTGCTTCTCTGAGGGATGTCTGTGGTACTTTAAACTGCAAGCTGACTGCAAGCTCAGGCACAACATGGCTTCATCTATGTTGACCTCAGTGTGCTAAGCCAAAGGATACACTCAAGGTATTTGTGTTTCCTGTCCTGGCTCTGGCCATCTACACTGTGGCCAGTGAAAGTCCTATGGTTTGTGTGCAAATGTCCCGTCTTGGCCTCTATGAGCTTTCTCTCAGGGAGGAGTAGCCTAAGGGTAGGCTGCTTATAAATCCAAATCCTCCAGTGAGTAGCTCTGGGACCTGATGACCAGGGCTTTTTGCTGCATTCTTAGATGGCATGTGTGGAAGGCCATGAGCCTGTTCTTTGTGCCATAGACCTGTGCTAAGCAGGACCACCAGCCTGAACCTTCTCTCTTGGCCTTCCTGAAGTTTGCTTCTAGCCTGTATTTGAACTTACATCCTCCCAAGGTGCTCTTGAGTTTGTGTGCAACAGAGACCTAAACAATGTCTGTAGATTGTCCTGTGCCAGACCAGCCCTTTTTCTCTGCTGGTTTAGCTGGGATATAATTCAGAAACTTCTGCCCCTTTACCCTTCCTAAAGGAAAACACAACTGTACAAACCTCCATTTAGCTTTGAAAAGAGGCTCTGATTATTGTCTTAAAACCAACCTGAAAATGTGAAGCATTACAAAGCATTACACCAGAACCCATTCATGCTGCTGATATAGTAAAAGTTTATTTCGACAAGCAATTGATGTGTCTATTGCATTGAGACCCAATAGGACCTTATTGCAAGGCCCTGTGACTCCATGAGAATAGAGGCAATTCTCTCTGGGCAGCTATGGATTACAAAGGAAGTCACTACCACTGGGAATAACATTATCTTAACAAAAATCTTCCTGCTGTTGCCCAAACCTTGACCTACTGTGCAGTTCTTTTTCTGCTAATATAACTCACTTGACATCTTTACCTTTCTATACCACTTTGCTGTAATTCCCTAAGACCCTTTTAAAGAACTATAGTGGTGGTAGGGCTTCATTGCAAAGATGAACTCCAAAGCATAGCCAAATTTGAGGGGTCTGGAGGGAAGAATAAAGGGTTGTTTGTTACTATTTCAGATATAGCCCACCCTAAAGAAATAACAGTAAAAGATACAGACACACAGCAGTGGAAATAATGTTTGCCCCCTGTTCTCCACAGAATAATTGCAATGGGGCATTCCACATAGGCTTGTCCCTTCTGAAGCTTCACTAATTGGTTTTATTACATCAAGGAAAGCAAAACAGCAAAAATACAAATTGTGTTTGAAATTTCCACACTTCTAGCATTAAAAATAGATGGTTTTCTTTTCTTTACTGAAGGATCTAGGAAGGTCTAAAGCTCCCCAGTCCAGGCCATGGTGTTAAACATTATATCACTTGTCAGGGCTCATGAAAAATCAGACCAGAATAGTATCAGGTGTTATATTTCCTCATTTTCTTTCTGGTTATAGTTGTGATATTTGATTTTCAGGTGGTCTGATCCACCCCTGTTTCCCAGCTCCTTGCATTCCTCAAGGACTCTGTGCTCTATGCTCTGCATCCACAGGATGTAGGATGGTGGATCTGGGGATGTAGGATGGTGGTGCACAGGCAGCAACAATTTACAGGATGTGGTAGAACTGTACTCAAAAAAGAGATTCTTTTTTCTGAAGTAAAATTGGCAACATGCAGACATCCACTGAGATTCTAACTTCACTGCTTCCTCAGTCAATGCTTGTACTCTTCAAGGGTAGTGAGGAAAGCTACATCTTCTCCTTTTGATAGGATAATAGAAGTGAGGTTATCCACACTGATCTTCACCTTCTGACTTTTCAGTCAACCAACAAGCTTTATTCCATCAGACGAAGCGTGACCTGTTTTACTCCCCTGCTGTTCACTGGTACATAGATAGCTGGATAACAAAAAGACTTTGGAACACAACAGGACTTAGGATGCTGCTGGAGAGTATGGAAAACCTGCAACAAATGCTGTGGTTTTGTCTCCCAAACTCATCAGTACCCACTTCTCCTTGGGGCTTACCATACCTTTAGGATTCTCCACCCTTCCTTCTGTCCTTGCCATGGAACACGGAGCCCTCCCTTGCTGCCATCCCTGTGACACAGCTCCTCAGGCTGTGGAAGCTGTGACCCAGCCTGGTGCTGAGTGTGCTGAGGGCTCAAATGTCAGCAGCATTTAGCCCTCCTGTGGGCAACATTGTCCCCACCCCATCTATCCCTAGCACAGGCCTTTGTTTGCACCCCATGGGAGGAAAATAATCCCCTTGCCTCTGACCACACCTGGATTCAGCCTTCAATTTGGCACCTTGAAAAGTGGGTCAATTCTCTAACACTCTTGCCAGGACTAAAGCCAGAGTGAATGCAGGTAATTTTCACTGCTCTAATTAGGTGTTGAGTTAGCGAGGGGAGACCTCACCTCTTAGAATTTTTTTTTTAAAACAGGGAGAGAAAAGAGAAAGAAGGGAGGAAAGAAGACAGACAGCAAGAGAAAAGGAAAGGGAGAAATATAGGAAGAAGCAAACCAATAAAGAGAAAAGAGAGCACTGAGTACTTGGTGGGGCAACAGGGAGCGAGACTGGGAACAGCCCCTTTCTTGCAGATGCAGGACTGAAGAGGGTGTCCTACACAGATCAGAGGTTGGAGGAGCACTGGGGACCTGGGGGACAGCCACAGAGGGAATGCCTTCCTACATTTTCCAGCTTGCTTTGGCTGTTGGTCTCTGGGGAAGCCTTTGGTGTGGAAATCAGACAAAGGTGTTCTGTTGTTACCCATGGGAATTCAGTGCTTCAGAGAAATGCCCTGAAAATATGTTGGAATCCAGTTACGCAGTCTCAGACAAACAAAAAAAAATCTTCAGTAGTGCTCCACAAGCTCTGGCCAAAAATCAGCATTTTCCCCGGCTTATGTAATAATCAGGTGCCTTTCTTTCCATCCCCCACCTCCCACCTCCCCCCCCACCTTGAAGAAAAAGAAACTCACATCTGCTCTAGATGACTTGAAATAAAGGGGGCCAAATCTCTATGTATGGTTTTCTTAGCTTCTCTACAGAGAGAGACAGGGCCATGGAAACATCAGACTAAGAGGCTTAGAGTAAATCCTGGCAGCCTCAGTGCTAGAAACTCTCCCACTGATAACCAAAGCCTAATAAATAAGTTTGAGAGAAAAACTAAATGAAAGTCGATGTTGAGCAGTTAATTAGGCTACCTCTTAGCATTTGTGCTGCAAAGAATGAGAAAATTAGAGAATATAGAAACATATGTTGGCAAGAGTGAGAACATGCTAAAAGTAAACACTGCTGTTATTATTAGCAGTAAAAATAATATTAATTAGTTGTATTACAGTAGCACCTAGTGGTGCTACTGGATCTCATCGCCAGATGAGATCAAGATCCCAAAATATAAAGGTCTTAAATAGAAGTTACATATAAGTGCATAAATGTGTATATATAACATACATATATGGACATGTGTACATAACATACAGATACACAATTCAAGTGATGAAGAAACCTCAGCAAATGGAAATCAGGCTACAGAATATTTTGTGACTTGGCTTCTCTCATTCCTATTTTTTTTATGTGCTGCAGGGCAGCTGTTTGCAACTGTTATTTATGATACAGAGAATAGAGGATTGTGTTTGTAGTTCAGGAGTCAGAGTGTATACATATGTGTGTGTGTGTCTGTGTGTGTATTCAAATACAGGTATGTCTATGCATCTTGTGCATGTACACATACCATGTGCACATTCAGACCACATGGAGTTATATTTTTCCTAACTTGTAACAGGGCAACACAGAAAGCTTGGCAGGCAAAATAAAAGCTACCCCACAGGCTCCATTTACTCCCCCAAGCACCATTTCTTTCCTACAGTGGAACTGCCACTATCCTTTCTGTGCACACATGGGCACTTTTTGGAGAGAGATGACTCCCAACCACACACTGTAAAATTCCCCTTAGAGAGAGTCACAGCTGAATACTGCCTTTGGCTAAGTCAACATAGTCTGAAAGGGTACAGAACTGCAAGTTGCAGTTGCTGCAGCTGCTGCTGACTTTGACTAAATATTTTAATAATAAATTTGAAAAAAATCTAACACCTTTCCTGATGTGGATTTGCATGCCACAGCAGGGAGAGGCTATAATGACCCAGATGACACACAGTTAACTCCGGATTCCTTAAGACATGGGAACTAATTTAATTGTTAATGTTTTACTGCCTGGGTTTCCTAAGAAAATGAGCCCTTGCAGATTATCTGGGTTCCTGTTTCAAACAGAGCAGTGCTGAGGGCTTTTTAGAAAAAAATCTTTTTAGAAAAAATAGCAGCAGCAATCTTGAGATTTCCAGTGAGGAAATTGCACGGCAGGTCGGGGCGTCAATTTAATGCTCGGAGACATGCTTCGTTTGAATGATAATTTCATTAGATTAGTTTGTAAACTTTTAATGCAGGTTGCATTATATGTCTAAGAAGAAACAATTTGTGTGACAGACTATCCTTCATAATCCCCCTCTTCAGCCTTCTGCTAACAAAAGACCCTTAATACTGAAGATGTTTTGTGGGAGGAGAAACATTTTCCAAACAAGTAGTTTCTCTATTCCAGCCCAGGTAACAAAGAGGCCTTAGGAATTTCTGTGGGCCTTGTCAGGACTAGCCCATTGGTCTTAAAGCCACCTGCTGCTTAAGCCATTGGTCAATAGATTAACTGCTGCTATTACTAAGTGTTTAGGAAAGTAAGTTATGTGGCAGAGCAAACAAAATCAACCTCCTTAACACATGTTAATTCAAAATTTAATAAATCTGCACTGAGAACAGTAAAGCAATCAAGGACGGTGGGGTGCGCAGGAAAGCTCTTAGTATGCACTGCTCCTCCAAGCAAAGTATCACATAGCAGATAAAAAGTCTTAAACAAAAGGATAATACTCTATTTGCTTTGCAAAACTAGCTTGACACTTGCCTCCACGCCTCTGCCTTCCTCCTTTTCTTCTGGCTTTTGGATGCTGGTTTGCGCTGCAGATTTTGGGCAATTTCCAAACCTCAGTCACTGAAGTTCACAATAAATAGTAATAGTGGAGTTAATTCCTGGTGAAAAGGTGGGAAGGATTCAAATACTGGCAAATGCTGTGACACTGCACAGCCTCAATGTCATTCATATTCTGTAATGAAACACATATTTTAACAAAGCACGTCTCCCCAGGAAGAGAAAATCTTCTGCCTGCCCTCACATGTCATTGGGGACTTTGCATGGCCCTGGAGGTCCAGAAGGATTTTGGTAGGGGAACCAAAGAGTTTCATGAAGCCAATGCCTCATGGATCTGGCCTGGGCAAAACTGGCTGACATGGGAGAAAAATTTTGCTTTTGCATTCAAAAAGGGGGATAGGACAATACCAATTGTTGGTGAATATTGGCTTAGGAGTTTGTGGTTTCCTGTCACATGCTTCAAGCACTTGCTGTTTCTCATACTGCAAATTTAACTGGTAAAATACAGTTCTCACTGATTTGGAAAGATCCACAAAAATTATTAGAATAAATCTCCATTTTTGTGGTGTCTTTTCTTAATTCTTAACTTTCAGGTTCGTATGTTTTGTTAATAAGTAATTTGTTTCCTATAGGAGTTAGCTGTGATAGCTAAAACTGAAGATCAGGATCATGGTTGCCCTTACTTGGCTTAGAATCATGGGATGGATGCTCCTGTATGTGATGAGTCTGTGTTTTGTCAGTGGATACTCGGGAGACGAAGTAAGTCCAGAACAGTGGCAATTCAGATCACACATACATTGCCCACTGATGTTTTCCCACTGAGTGTTTGAGGAAGGCAGAAGCAAGAGAAATGCACTGAAATGTATTCCTGCTCCAGCACACATACACTTTTTTCCAGGGTGAGGTGTAGCAGCTTGCACTGCCTTCTCTTCAGGAATTTGACCATTTCTTACTATTGGGATTGGGATCTGGGTTTTTGTAGATTTCCCACAAGTCTCATACTGGTTTTCCCAAGTGCATTCGACTGGTTCCAAACATACATGTTGATGATCTGGTATAGTACCTTGCTAGGAAAACATAGGCATCTTCCAACCAAATTTTCAGGGGGGATTTCTCAGGATCCATAGGCCGGGCTGTGATTTCCTTGGTCTGGCTTTGGTAGAGCCTTCCTTAACCTGGCATGTGAATAAATGCTACTGCAGGCGTCCATCCATGCTGTTTGGAAGGCTGAAAATTCCCCCTTTGTGAGGCTGTAAATTTCCTGAGAGGAGAATGCAGCAGTAAGTCCAGAATGTTTTCCTTGCAGACCTTGTTGAGATGTTTTTTATCTTGGTAGGAGAGCATTTGGACCTCTATGAACAAGATAAGATAAATTTAAATTTAATTAATTTTTTTATTATGGTGTGGTAGGTATTGCTAGGCTATCAGCTGCCATCATGGAGCCCAAGCTGATGGTTGTAGCAAGATATTAGAAGCTATCTTTGAACAGGACATTTATCTGAGATTTTTATAACATATCAAAGCTCCTTGCATGTCTGGGAGTATTTGGGGGTCAGTAAAATGCTAAGAATGTTCCAGCAGGGCTTCTAGCCTTCCTTTCCATCCCATATCTAATCACTCTCTGCAGTCTGCTAAAATTGTGATGGTAGGGTAAAATCAGAGGTCTGGGTATAACAGAAGATTGCCTGTGTCATATTCTGAATGCCTTTGACTCCAGGACCTATACTCCTGATGGAGACAGTGTAAGGAAAGCCAGACCTAGCCCTGTATTTGTGCTCTGCAGTGAGGACATAGGACATTTGCGTTCAAAGTATCTTTTCCCAAGAAGGTGGGTGAGCATCTGTCTTCACAGCTGACACCAAAGCTGGTTTTCAGCTAGTCTGCTGGCAAGAGACATGAGTGAGCACGGTCCCATTTGACAGCCGTAAGCTCTGGGTAGTTAAATGTAGTGCAGTTAAAATTAAAGCATTTGCCTGGTTTGTTGCGCGACATCCCCACATTGCCTGTCTGGCAAGGTCAGCTGGATGATATTATAAATGGATACTCCCTGGTTCCTTTTCACTTATTTTTAATGTGATGTTGCTTTCTGTACACGTATTAATTGTATAAGCCAAGAAAAATTGTGGAGTAAAGGAATATATTTTTAGATGTTACTTTATTTGGAAAGCAAGAGATGCAGTCTCTTCTGGAATTGGATATTCCTAAGCTGAACAGTGCTTTACTGCTGTTGCAGTTAAATCACACAATATCTTTGCTGCCTCATAATGAAGAAACCTAAGCTCAACTATTATTCTCCTTTGAGGCTAAGAATTTAAATTCTTTTGAGAAAAGACTGATTTAAGATCATTTGCTACTCTGAGTGTGCTAGGCATTACACAGGGTGCAAAGGCAATACACAGTGTAGCATGACACTTAAACTGTTATTACACTTATATTACATTTAGGAAAAAAATCTTCAATCATTCATAGTTAACCTAGGAGAGCATTTTCCCCAATGTGACACTTAAATGTTTTTAAAATAATGGGATGATTTGTTTCTTTCCCCTTGAATATGAGGCAGGGAGGTTAGAAGGGGAAGCTGAGCGGGGATGAAAAGTGGCTTATATTGTCAAGGTCTCCTTAACTGTTAAGCAGTGGGGGAAAGAATCAGACTCCTTTCCTGGGAGAAAACAGAGATATTCTCCACTGATGACTGTCCTTCTAAGCCTTTCCTATCACAGGCTAGCAGTTAAAATAATACTCACCTACTGGGCATCCAGCAGAGTTGATCTACCTTTTCTGCTAGGAGGTTCACGTCCAGTCAAGCCTGATTAATCTGTTGCAAGTCCTGAATGATCCCAAATATAACACATAACAGCTACACCTGTTTATCAAGTCAGTTCATTTCCCTTCCCCTATTCCACACTGAAAAGGAGCATTAATTAAAACAGTAAACAAACGAGCGCCTATTCTAAATCAGAGCTGCAGGCAAAGAAGAGATAACTTAGGCTCTTGAGAAGAGGGATTTTCAGTTAATTTATGGAATCTACTGTCACTCTCAGGGCAAGGGAGCTTACATAGCTGGGAAATTGAAGCAGACAGGCTTTGTCTAAACACTTCTTCTTCAGTGAATATCTTCTCTGTTTTTTTCTATTTTAATTTTTAATCAAGCCCTCTTTTTTTTCTTCCTTTTTTTTTTTTTAAGGAAAGAAATTGCTAGATTTTTCTAGCAATTCTGGTGACTCATACAGCTCCTGTGAGATACCCAAAAGGTAGAGAAGAGTGAGGATGAGAGGCAGGAAGCTGAGTTTTAAAAAGAGCAGTGTGAGAATATGAAATGTTCCTTTAGCAAATTATTCCCCGGAAATTAATTGCTGTGTTTCAATCCGTTTTATTCATCATTTCCCCAGCATATTCATCTGTACCCTGGTCCTGGACCAATGTTGGTGTGAGTGTAGGTTTCTGTCCGCTCAGGATGAGCTGCAGGGAGCCCACCTGAATTGAATTGTTACGGAATGGTGTCCGCGGGGTTACTGTAGTGCGGAGCTGCGAGGGGCGGCTGCTCTGTGCGACACACAAGTGAGCATACGAGCAAGCTCACAGCACCGTGACAAAGGGCCTGCTCCTGCCTGCCAGAGGCTGCGAGCAGAGCACCGAGGGCATCAGAGAGGCAGAGTCCGGGACTCGAGCCTTACTCGTGCTTTGCAGGTGCTGCTTGCGCCCATCTCCCAAACCTGCGGCTGCCGTCCCCAGCCCCGGCTCCGCGGGACGAGTCTCCCAGGGGAATTGCCCGGGTGTGGGTGCTGCAAGGTCAGGGCCTCTGCTTCAGTGTGGATTCTGCTCTGCTTTGTTTTTTAGAGGGAAGCATGCACACATTCAGTTTTTGATAGAGGGGGAGAAGCGGCAGGGGAGTGCCTCAGAGCTGCAGGAGAAATGGGGGGCAGACCCCCCCCCCCGAAAGCAAAGAGGTGCTTTGCTCTGAATTCCCGCTCACAAGCACATTGCTGAGCTAATTGAAACTGGCTCTCCCACATCCCTGGAGAGTGCCCTGACCTCCTACCTCCCGGCAGCTGGGGGGAGGGCTGGGAGGCAGAAAAAAACCCTCTCCCTCTTTTCCTCTCTCCCTCTTTCCTTCTCTCCTTCTCTCCCTTTACCTCTCCATTTTTCAATCAGCAGTTCTACCCCAAAGAAACCTTCCCTGCTGTGGCTCCTGCTCTACACACCCAGGACAACTTTCAACAAATCACCATTTTCTGTCAAAAAATTTGCAATGTGCTCTTGTTACGAGCTGCTTTTCAATTCCAGAACATAGCTAAAAAGATTACTGCTCTGCCCAAATAAAATACTGTTGGCAGGGAGACAGTTTAAACTCGTATCAGCCAGGATTTGTCACGATGAAGGCTGCGTTTCTCAGGAAGCAAACTATCATTTTGCTTCTTACAATACTGTTGGGACTCTCTCCCTGGGCTAATTAATATATTAGACATTTGATTTTATTTCAGACTGAGATTCAGTTTGTGAAATTACATTGAAATTGTAGTTTTCATAAAATTACAGACAGACCAAAAAAAGTTCTGTAAACCTTTGTCATTTCAGATACAAACCTCTTTTAAAGCTACAGGAATGGCTTCTACATATTTCAAGTCATCCAGCTTTTACTGGTGGCATATCCAGTAATCATGTTGACAAATTAATGGTAGAGAATTAGTTGTACATTAAAGATTTAAATTATATTATGCAGCACATTGTCATAAAATGATATAAAACAATTGGCAAATAAATGTAAATTAATTCCAGTTACTGACATGTAAGAGGCAGACTGACATCTGTACACTTCTTGCCTTGTGCAGCTGCCATACTTTCAGACGTAAAGCAGAGTGGGAAGCGGGATGGTGCAGTGCAGCAGCAGGCAGGGATGGGCTCAGGCCCAGCCTTTGGGAACGGCCGTGGGCTGGGCAAACCCTACCTCCACTTCTAACAAACAAATTTGTGTCCAGCATTGCCCCTGTGTGCCCCTGGGGGGACGGTAGAAAAGTTTCCTTTGTCAAGCAGGATGAATACCTTATCATGCCAATACTCGGGATTTGGTATTACCCTACCCTGGACCAAAATCCCGCGAGTTCCTATCAATACCAAAGCACGATTGCTTCCTGGGGCACAACCCCGGGACTTTCAAGGGCTCACACACTACTGTGCTGTCTAATTATACGGATTCCATTTCCTGTTATGAAGGAATGCATTACCTGCAGCAAAGGATGCAGAAAATATTGGGCGTGGGAGGCACTAGGAGGAAGCAGAAAGCGGCCATGAATTCAAACCCCAGCCCTGGGTTTATACCCACAATCCCGACCCATGCTGAGAGCCTAATCACTGGGACCATTCTTTGGGCTGTTGTCCAATCAGTCCCTGAATAGCAAAACCCCACAATGCGGAGTATGAATTAGAGGGGGGGAATAAAACGTGGGCGCAGACTTTTTTTGCAACAATACCTAACTGGGCCTTTCAGCCAGGACAACTCACAGACAAAAGCACGGCGGAAATTGAAGTAACTTTTGGAGGCCCTCATCAGTAAGAGCTGGCTTGATGAGGGTAGCGCTGGCTTCTTTTTTGTGCGGACTGGATCAATTATTCACTGAGGGGGGAGAGGTAGAGGAAAAAAAAGTCTTAAAAATCCAACATTTGTGTTGCACTGGCCTTGGAAATCATGGCTCTTCGCTGAATAAAACCAAATATTTTTGTCTCCTCCTCCTTCTTTCCTTGGCAGATGCTGCAGTGATTTAGGGGCGGCTGGTGGAGTGCTTGCATTCCTCACCCTTCCCCCCCTGTGCCCAAAGAAGAGAATAGCTTCTTGAGCTATAGAGATGTCAGGTCCATGTTTTAAAATTTAGCTTTGTTTACCCAACAGAATGGAATTCATTACTGTGCAAAAGCGGTTCAATTTTCTGACCTTTTTTATTCAAAATGTTGGAAGTAGCAAAAAGCTCATTTGAAGGTCACAGGTTTATGTATCTATTCTCTTAAGTGTTTTAGAAATTCATATGGAGGACACTAAAGGTGGAATATGTGAAAACATACTGTTCATTGTTTACCCTAACCTTGCCATGATTATTAGATAAATGAGGGAAGCAAAATGGCATTAAAAGCTATTGTTAACAGTGATTTTTTTTCCCCCCTGAAGACTGTTCATTTTTGCCCCTGATCTGCAAAGGTCATTTGCTAATTCTTTTCACTGAGTAGTTTATATAACTTCTGCATTTCAAGTCTATAAAAAGCTTTTGCAGACTTTTCATACTGTAAGTAGTAATTTGTTTCATTACCGTTTGAATTTTTATATGTAATTCCTATGGACATTTTGTTGATATTGTCAGGCTTAAAAGCTGAGAGGCTTTTCAATTTTGTTGTTTTTTTTTTTTTAAGGCCAGATTCATTCTGTCTAGATAATTTGAAATTAGTGGAATCAATCAGTCAGCGATTTAAAAGCCAAACTTTGCGGCAAAAGATATTTGGAGTAAAATTATTTTATTTTTCTACATCCACATCTGATTTGAAAGGCCTTTTCAGCCAGTTATCCAAAGCCAATATTTAACTGTTACTTATTCCCCTAATTTCTGTCCTTTGTCAGGGGAACTTTCCTTGCTAGATCTTGTTGCTCCGTTCCGCGCTAATTGCGGCTTACATTATATAAATGGCTTTGTAAAGAAAACTATAACCCCCAGCCTCGAAAGTTGCATGTTTCTATTTGCTCAAACTTGATGCACTTATTTTGAGAGGGTCATTTCGAGGAAAGCTGTGTAGGCACTGAGAATGTCTTGTATAATAAGCTTAAACAGAACCTTTTGTCCGTCCTCGTCTTCTCAGGCCCGAAAATTAGGCCTCCTTTTTCTGGCGGGGGGCTGAAGTGGTTCATTACCGCAGCCTCCTCCGGCAGGCCTTGGCCCAGCCATTCCCAGTACTCGAGCTCTGTAACTTCCTTAGAAAGGACGAAGGAAAACATGGCACACAAAGGTCTTGTTAGCACTTCCTATGTGAAATTAGCAGCTTTCTAAAAGGTACAACTCCAATTACCTCACATTGTGGGGACGCGCACAAACCCAACAATGAGCCCAGTCTTGCAAGTGACATGCTGTCTCTCTGGAGTTACTTCCCTAATTAGGGATGACGAAGCCCTATTCTGGCGAGTGCATCTATTTACAGTGGGCCACAATGCCTTAACTCGAGCATCCTCCTGAAAGGCCAGTGTTAAAAAACACAAGTGCTCTTTTGGCGGAGCCGTCCGTGGGGAAGCGCCGCATTCCTCGCGGCTACACCCTGCCGAAAAGGGTGGCCGCTTTCCCCCGCATTGTTCACACTTCAGGATTCATTTGGGACAATAAAGCTCCTGCCCCGTGAGCGCTGGGAATTACAGTGGACAATGGCCAGGCTTTCTTAACGGGGTCTAATGATGGAAAAAAAGAAAAATATTTATTGCTTTTGACAGTTTCACAAGGGGCAAAAATCCTTGTCGTGGCTTTAAGTTTCCACAGCTGTTGGAGGAAGGGTGGTCATATGGACTAAAACAGTTCAGCTCCTTTGTTAAGAGGCTGAGCACAAGGGCCAAGCTGTGAAATTAAAGATTAAGTTCGTTAAGGTAAGGTAATTGTGCTTGCATCCTTGTTGATACAGGTGTGTACAGGCAAGGCTTGGCTCAACAGACCTATTTATTTACCTCCTGGCTCCTTAACTTCATGAGGTAAATCACCTCACGAGGGTGAGGTGCTGGAAATGTATCTTGTTTGCATAGCTTGGGACAGGGCTGGTGACACACAGCCTGTGTTCACCAGGGCCCCATCAAGAGGGGGAGGAGGGTGGAAAACATTTGGGGGCACCACCAGACATACCTTTGCCCAGAGGAGACACCCACCCTGGTTTAGGGCTGGGGCACATGTCAGCTTCTTTCCTCAGAGGAGAAATGTCTTGAAACACCAGTGGTTCTGCAGTGAGGGAGGCGAAATTATTAATTTCCTGGTAGCTTATTTGGCATGAAAGTGTTACTGATTATTAGTTTGCTGCTGCTATATGTTTGGATTCTTTGCTATTATTGTGTTATTTGTATTGTTAACAGTTCACAAGTTCAACAGTTTCAACAAAATTGCACTGTAATATCAGGGTTCCAGTATGAAATTACAGCAGTTAATAATAAAATTAGACCTTTGTGTAGGTATATAGATAGCTTCCCAAATTCATTAAAAAAAGCCCTCATGAATGAACGCAAACATTCTACTAGGGTTGTGCTGTTTTGAATCAGCAGATCAATTATCTGTTGTGCTATTTTGGTGACAAAGTAGGATGATAATTTTGAATTATTAAAAATGCTGCAATACAGTTATTTCATCAAAATAAACGTAAAGCAAGGACTTGCTTGAAGGAGCCTGGTGGTTTACTGGTTTCCTTCCTCTCGCCCAGCAGTCGCCCAGCCCAATGTCCCACCCAGACTGCTGCAAGCACATCCAAGCCTGTGCTCCAGGGCCAGCTGAGGAGCAGAATCATTGCCATACCTGGTCCTTAAAAACCATGCCTTTCAATGCCTCCTCTGTGAAACAGAGCAGTTTAATTCACTGCTGTTTCCCCTGCAATGATGCTGCTCCCCGATGCAGTCCTCCCTCTGTGTGCTGCACAGTGCCAAGTGGTTTGTGATAGCACGCTGAGGTTAGGACATGCATCATCTCTCTGATATATATTCTGCCATTGTGCAGGTCAGTGTCAACAAGTGGACATCAAAAAAATACCTCAGCCTGGTTGCTCTGCTTCCCAGGATAGGCCTGTGCACAGAATTAAATTTTCTGTCCCGGTCTACTTTGGCAAGGCAAGAGTTCCTATCCCATTTGGGGAAAAATATATGGAAATTACTTATGACAGAAATTCCTCAAAGACAATGTCTTTTCTGCAAAGCTGAAGAAATGTCTGTATTAAGAGGCACATGAAAAAGACCAAGTTCCTTCTCCTTCAAGCTAACGACACATTAGGCCCAATCCTGCTCACATTAAAGAATTGGTTCCATTATTTCCTGCCTGCTTTAATCTGTTTTGCCCATTATAGGTGATTAAGGAAGCAGATAGTAGTTCAGGTTAAATATGTGCTGAGATATAGATATGCTAAATATTAGCAACCTTGCTCCTTTAAAGAGATATTTGCTTGTACAAAAATTCTTTCCTTCTGGAGAATATAAATAACATATCAGTGGTTTTAGAAAACAAAGGCATTCAAGTAAACTTCATATGCCTTCTTTAAAATTATGGATTTATCTTTACTCCTGTGGCATAGATAATGAATTTTCTTTGCTGGATGTGGATGGAAAGAAAAACTTGTGACATAGCTGGAATATATAGCCTATTACAGCTGACACAACATTTCATCATTTGAACCACTTGATAATTACAAAGAGAATTGCAGGCAACTTCTGAAGTGTTCTTAAATCTCACTTTATATTTTGGTCCTAGTGAGAGCAATCATTATAAGGTTCTTTTTGTTGTGGTAAAATGATTTTGATTATTCTTTTTTTTTTTTTTTTTTTTTTTTAATTTCTATATGTTTTTCTGTAAAGATCTGGTTACTCTTAAAATAAATTTAACCATTTTCAGCTAGGAAAAAAGTAATTTATGAAAAAATTAAATTTAAAAACCCCTTTAAAATGTAAACCTTCATCCTTTTTCTTTTTAATTTTTACAGGCTGTTGAAAAATACATGTAAAATATAACTGAACAGTTCATGAGATAATCTGCCTACACATGATTAAATTAAATTAGCTTTATTTTCCTTGCATGTAGACATACCTGAGGAAATATAAGAACTTACAATATTTATTAAATAAATCACAGCCTAATAAAAATTTAGGTTTTGTTGAGTTAGGTGAAAGGAAGTGAAGAAAATTGTTATTTTAGCTATGTTTTTCCATCTATGCTTGCATGTACTATACTATATGTGAAAAATAATGTCTCTCAGGTAGAGAGGAGTTTTTTGTTTCTTGTTTTCAAGAGGACTTTGCTGCCTGCAACAGTTCACATGTTGCATGTGGGAATGTTCCACTCTCTTCCATGTGCATATGCACCTGGTGTTATGGGCATTAAAGAACAACTATAATACATTAATGTGGACATCAATGAATATAACAGAATGTGTACATTAATACAATGTCTGTGCAGATGCATGCATAGACACTGATTTGAATACTTTGACAAATTCTTATTACTTGAAATATATTATATTGGGATTGTTCATTGCAACATTTCCTGGTTTGCATAAAAGTAGAACAAATCCAATAATAAGTAAAAAATTACTTAATTTTAAGACAGGACTTTCTATAATGCTGTTTCCATTTCTTCTGCTTTGGCACCTTGCTGCTATAAAAACAGTGAAAATTTTTTAGGAACCCTTGCCAAATCTTTTGTCTTAGTAATCATGCACTGATTTTTCACCTCTGATTAATGATTAGTGTGTTCCACTCATTTTGTGATTGATCAGCTCTTCTTGGAGAGTAATTTTTCCCCCTGAGCTATATATCCAAGTTGAGCAGTACCTGTGCTTTGCTAAACAGACCATTGAGTGAAATACAGCTCACACAGTAGTTTCTGCCTCTTCTCTGAAGGATGAAACTACACAGCTGCAGTTGGGTACTAGGCAGGTCTCAGGCCTATGAGACAATTTCAATGTGAATGCAGGATGTTGGGTTTTTTTCTGATTTATATGCCAGGTGGTTTTGACTAACCAATATATAGTGAATGTTGTTAGGAAAATGATGAGATTGCATTTCCCTGTGTCCTCTACAGTATGTCCTAAAATTGTAATCTTACTCAGCTGCTGAGTCCACCTCCTGTTCTCTGTGGATTAGTTATTTAGCTTGGGTATTAAGTATCTCAGAAAAGCTTAATCTAAGAGTCATTATATGTGTTTTAATATTGAACTTTGTCTTTGCAAAATCAAATTTTAATGTTCTAAAATACGTTTATCCCCTTTAACAGCATGATTAGAAAATGTTTTGCAGGGAGAATAGGTGGACAGATTCAGTACATGGTTTCATGGTTTTCACATATCAGGTTATTCTGTCCTGGAAGTAAAATGCTCAGAGCATTTTTTATTGTTATAAAATATTTTTTTTTATGTTTAGGCCAGCATTTCTGAAGAATCTTTTATGGGCTAGAAGGGATGTCACAAAGCATCCATGCTCTTTTTGGCAAGAGAAATTAACTTTCCTCGAGCTCCATACTAGCTGCTGGTAGAAAAATCAGCTAACATAATTAGACTCCAGTGCAAATTATTTCTTTCAAAACTAATTTTGCAACTTTTTTTGTAAATTAGCAGAAAGTCTTTGGCATAAAACCTTGTGGGCATCAACTGAGAAATGCAGTCAGCTTGTGCACAGGGACACTTTGGCCATCTGGAAAGTCCTCTTGTGAAATCCCCTACAGACTCCAGGATAAGCACAGGTAGGCATCTGAGTGGGCTACTGACAATTCTTTTACAAAAGATGAAAGAGATTTAAGTGAGCTTGGAGGTTACATGACAACTTGATCACAAAAGTGTGGAGAAGCCCTTTTTGCCCTACTTGTTTGGCTTCAAAATTACCATAATGGTTTCCTTCTGCACAATGTACAAATTGTCAAAAACGGGAGAAGTTGCTGACTGCATCTCCTGTCATTGCACCCAACAGCTATTCCTTCCATCAGATCAAAACTATTTGTGCCTCCATGGTGTGAGTCTGCTCTGCAGAGCTAAAAACTTCAAACCAAACAGCTCAAGTACAGCACAGGATCAAGGTGAGGAGCACAGTGATCTTGCCCACAGGGGACTTTGACCTCCTTCCAGGAGCTCAGCCAGCATGCTGCTCCACAGCACTGCAGTCTTCAGTGCAAAGTTAACCTTAGCCAAAGAGCCATCACAGAGCCAGGAATTAGAGTCCTCTCTTGGAGAAGCTCTGTTCTCTATTCTTTTGCCTATTTTTCTACACTTCATGACATTTATCTGCGGTTTTCAGGTCCATTCTGAGGAGGTTTGTGACTTCAATTCTTTAAATAAAGCAATGCACAACTTGGATGCTGTCACTCATCACGTGGGATCTGCTATCTCAAAATCTATATTATCAAGTTATAATTTTTAATAGACCCTTAAAAATATCGGTAATTTTAGTATACTGATTATTTCTAAGAATAAAATGATGATAATTGAATTTTCTGAAGAGTCTCAGCACTTCTGATACACTCTTGCATCATGTTGTTCCCCCTTTTTCTTGCCTTTTTATGAAGAACTGAAATGTGGAAAATAATAATGGTCAAAAGGGGTTGAAAGGCTACTTGAATGAAGACAGAGGCCAGGGGCACTGTTTCAAAAGTAGGAGAAAAAGCATCAGATGCTACTTATGGTCTAGAACAGAGGAAACAAGTCAAGAGAACTGTATGACATTAGACAAGAGAGTGAATTCAGAGAAAATAAGGGGAAGAAAGTCTATGGAGAAATGCTGGCAAGTATGCAGACATTTTAGAGCACTACAGACAGGGATGGTGAGTTTAAAGGGCAGACAAGAAGGCAAAGAAAAGAATACATCCATGATGTTGGTTGGAATAAGGCAAAATAAAAATTGACTTAGGGGTTGACTCTGAGTGTTTTTAAGAATACAATTGAGTCTAAGTACCTAAATAGCTTGATGGAAAGCAAGCTGATGACTTGTAATGAAAACCACATATGCACCCATGTGCCCTGATGAGCTTGAGCTTTTGATGATAGCATTTACACAGATTTGAGTGAGGGTGAAGCAAAAAAGGTGGGCAAAAAAAGGTTACTCTAAGCAAGGTACATGGCCAGCTGAACAGAAAAAGGCTAATGCAAACTGAATGCTAAAGGTAACATATCTCTTTATGTTCCAGAGCTTCCTACCAGCTTTTTTCTCCACACCCTCTGCATTAATTTTACAGCAGAGTGTCAGCATTCAAGTTTAATCTAAAATTTCAGGTCTCCTAACTTCCAGCCCTGAAGATGTGGAATATTGTAGTAGTAAAGCACGACCCTTTCACTCTTCAGTTCCACTGGTTTGAGTTTACTTGAAACATTCTTGAGCAGAGAGATGTCTTTGGTAGATCTGTGGGTGCAGCACAGAACCATTCAGGCACTGCTCTTGGTGGAGCTGTAGTTCTGGGTCTCTTTTATTACTTCCAGGTGGAATAGCATCCTACAGACAGTGAGCAAACTCATTTTAAATTCTGCAGTTTTCTTTTCACAGAATCTGATGTATCCTCACTTCCCCCACCTTTCCAGTTTTGTCCTGCTGCCATCATTGTGCTTGCTGTGCACCAAACATAGTTGGTGATTCACATGCAACAGTGGAGTGTACCTAAAG
Source organism: Vidua macroura (assembly GCF_024509145.1). Taxonomy (NCBI): domain Eukaryota; kingdom Metazoa; phylum Chordata; class Aves; order Passeriformes; family Viduidae; genus Vidua; species Vidua macroura. The sequence goes on from NC_071573.1 coordinate 30,135,093, forward strand.
ACAAAAGTTTTAAAGTCCGGGCACAAACACTTGCCTCCACTTCCTTGAGATGTATGTCAAACCAAACAAATAAGCACACATACACAAAAAAAAAAAAATTTCAGCACTGAGCACTGTGCATTCCTTAACATCCAGATTTCCTGCATCTTAGCACCCACCTAGCTGGGGCTCCCTTTTCACAGGGGCTTTTTTCCCTGGATGTTTTTTACAGGGCTGATCCATTCTATTCAACAGAGAAAGGTAACTGTAGCCATAAAGACCTACTTTATATTTATACCTACTAGTTGCTTTCTCAATCACCTTTTAGTAGGGTGCATAAGTTACTGTCATGTTTTTCTTCATTAAACAAAAGAATCAGTTTCCTGTAGATCAGGAAAGATAAAAGGCAAAAAAAAATCAGACCTTAAATTTTCAGTGTTTTCAGGATGGATTCTGCTATAGAAAGATTTTTTCAAACATTTTAGAAATACTCGAATTTAAAAGATAGGAAAAACTTTCCCCCTGTGAAAGCTGATATGGCCTCTACAGGTGGATGTTAAGATTATTTTTGCATTAGTGGTAAACTAGAATTAAAATACCCACAAATGAAATAATCAGACTCTCTGAGTCAATTAAGGCTCTATATAACAAGTCCAAATTTGGTATTGTGGCAAAAAAATTCAAGCAAAATTGATGAGTATCTGAAAGTATCAGAACTGAGTGCAAAAGTGCTTGGAGCATAACTGAGACATCATTAAAATACCTCATTCCTTTGACTTCCTTCTGACAATTTGTCTTCATCACTAGAAGTTCCTTTTCCTGACTTTGGTTACCAAAGCTCCAAACCTCATGTTTCAGTGTCGGTGCTAAATCTGCAGATCCTGACCCTGGTGGCAATGCAAGCTGAAATTAATATTTGAATTGCATGGATCAGAACCTTTTAAGAATATTTCCTTTGACCAAAATCAACAAGAAAGGCATTCTAGGAAACTGTGTACAGAAAAATCTATTTTAAAAACTGCTGTTTGGATAGAAATCTAAAATCAGAATTTTTGTTCAAACTACCAACCTAAATTTGGCCTCTGTGTTAGATAGGCTTTATAAGGCCTGGATTTACCTGCTGTTCAGAGAATGGAAGCTTGGTTTCATTAATGTGATTCATCATGCTGAAGGAAAGGATGAAGACTAACATTGCAGAGGTAACCAACCATAAGTCTTTGTAAATCTTAGCCACTAACATTTAATATCCCACCAAAATGAGGCAAATAAATAATATTTATGCATATGCACATATCTTTCTAATTGGGTGAAATGTATTGTTCTCTTCTTCAAATTGCCAGTGTGGTTTGTTGGGGATTTTTTTGCCCCTGGGCATTTTCCCCCTGCTTTCATACCTGCTCATACCACATCGGTTGTCAGGTTTTGGAGTGTTTGACATTGCTGCTGCCATTATAAATTGAAAGATGGAACCATGGGCCAGATTGCTTTTATCTATTATCCAGTTTTGATCTGTCCATCTGCTCTTTGCCAAGTAATGTCAGCCATGATTATTTCTAACTTGCCAAAATTCTGAACAGCTTTTAAACAGGTGACATTTTCCTATAAAAAGACTCTACCACAAGCATGTTTCTTTTTCCAGCCCTAAATGTCACCTTTTCTCCCATAATTACAGTGGTCTAAGTGACACATTTCTGGACTACTGACAGTTTTAAAGATTTGCTGTTTGTGGGTATTGCAATTACTGTGCATTACCTTCTCCCTTCTGAGAGGAGTGAAATTATTTCCATAGAAGTTGCTGCAGTTTTGCACAGTTTTGCCTTTGCTTTTGCACAGCTGGCTCTAGACTAGATCTAGACTTGCAAGTTGCTGGGAATAATTTACTATCAGGCAAATAAAGAACTTTGGATTAAGCTACTGTCACCACTTAGATAAAATCTTTCTTAAATTTTTTCCTTCTTGCCTGGAAGCATTTGAAAAAGTATTGAACCCTGAGTAGACATTGTGGACTAAAATTTTTGAGTCTGGGGTCACTTATTAATGTCAACAACAGCCCTGTTATAATTATTCTTTTGTGTGGGTACATCTCCTGCAAGTGTGTGCTATGTGAGTCAACCTCGTGTGATGATACTGTATTTAGCCCATGGGCTAATGATGACACAGGCAGTCCATGTATTTCTGCTGGAATTCCACCTCTTCATGTAGAGAAAGAATAGGTGGAAAATTAAGAAAATTAACTGAACCCTCTGCTGTCATTTATTTGGTCTGCCTTCTGCCTTTCTATTTCACAGCACAAATAAAACATGGTGACCAACAGACATTACTGACCCAGACATCATGGAATTTAAATGACATGTACTGTAAAAAATTCTGATAGCTCCTTGTCTCATCACTTCTTTTGTTTCTAAATAAACCCCCAGGAGAGAGAGAGAGACACAACCCAGATATTTATTTGTGGATTCTTCATCTTTCATTCTATGTATCATAGCAAACCGTTCCTAAGGGCAGACTTACTCAAGTCTTTTATGAATTGTAGAATTGGGATTCTCACTACTGTATCTGAACACTAGCCATGAATTTTAATATTTCAGATTTGAATAACAATATATATATATATCTGTTAGTCTGCACTAGAGATCTCTGGAACTAAAAGAAGAACTATACTACAAATTTATTTAAAAATCAACTCCTTTATTGATGAATTCTGAACAATAGTTTTATAATATATGCACATTTCCATCCAAAAATTACCTACAGATATTAGGAGCCTGAAACAGGAGTTTAAATAATGGAAAGAGCAAGAGCAACAATAGACTTCACAGTCAGTTTCCTTTAAGTCCTTAGTACAGTCATGAAGTTAAGATACAAAAGCATTTGCAACAACAACATAGTGGGCAGAGAGTATAAAAGAGAGGCCATGAGGCCATTAAGGCAATTAAGAAAGATTAAGATTTCTTGTGGTGGAAAGACCTATTAATCAATAGGCCAGAAATCACAGCATGTTGCAGAATATACTTCTCCTAAAAAAGAGAACAAACAGGCTAAATATATCCCATAGCAAAGAGTTCTCATTAATGAGAAATCATATTAATCCCTCAGATATTGCTGGCTCCATAGTTATGTTTTCCATTTACACACATAGGAACAGCACTGATGAAATGCACCGTAAGCAATGCAGAACCACTGTTGAAAAAATTCCTGTCCACAGCTGGCACCACAGATACATCCAGCAATATTTGTGGAAGGAAAGCAGAACTTACTCAAGAGGGCATGGGTTGCTGCTGCTCAGCATTCTGCAGGAGAGGCAAGTGACATTCATTGCTGGCAACAATGACGCACAAGCCCCCATTCACCAATGTAAAGCTGCTGTGCAAAGATGACACGATGCCTGTCAGAGGATGGGTAATTGAAAATACTTGAATTTGCAAAATGCCTGTGGGCATCTAATGCAAGTCTTCATATGGTAATGAGGAGAGGAAACAAAGTGGGAGGGCTACTGCACATGCTAAAACTTGCACCTGAAATAATTGGAAATTGGCTTAGATGGGCATGTAACCAAGCTGAAACCAGCTCTAGGGCACTCAGCTTCATCTTCAGCAGCAAAGTCACCGCCCCATTCCAGGCTATGCATTTTGTCTGAAGGAGCAGCCACAGGTGGGCAGAAATAGGTTTGCTGACTGGTTTTGTAGAAATAGTTACAGCTGGTTGGGATTTTTTTTTTTTTTTTTTTTAACCAGCTGAAAAATAGAGGTGGAAGCAGGTGTGCTCCTTTCTGCAAGACGTTGGTTTGAGTAATTTTTGAACCTGAAACTACTTCCTAGAACTGTTCCTTGGAAGTTTTCTGTTTCTTGATTCAGAATAGTTTTCTTCACTGATTTGAGCCATTGATATGGAAAAAAATTAATTCTCAAAACTACTGAAAAGAAATATTTGAATCATCCAAATTATACAGTTTTGATTAATTGGTTTGCAAGCATTCTTGAGTTGTGTTACTATTTCAGGGAGAGATTTATTTGTTAGTTTTGGGGTTTTTAATTGCCATTCAGGTGAAGAAAATGCTTTTTTACAAGACTGAATATGATTCTGGAATATATAGAAACAATGGATGAGGCATCTTTTGCATTAGTAAGTTAAATTATTATTTTGGGGCTTTTTTTAATTGTAGTTTTGCTTTTGGATGTATAGTGATTAATATGGGATGAAAACTTTTTCTACTGAAGATATTCCAGGCAAAATTCAACAGCTATTTTCACTGATTCCAGAGAAGTCAAGCAGCCACAGTATTTCGTCAATTTCAAGCAGGGCTACAGGCATCTGGACTTTCTTGTCATCTGTATACTCCCTTTTTTTTTTTTTTTTTTAGTGCAGGACAAGTCACAAAATTCCCAGAAAATCAGGACAACTTCTATAACAAATCTTTCTGAAGCAGCTGATTTTTGGGCTCCTATATCACTGCAGAACAGCACAATCTGACATACGGTACTGTGCTCTAGCTTCCGCTGACAAATAATTTCTTTGCAATGATTCTTCATAGTTTACAAAATGCCATGTGCTAGCTTCTGGCTGGCCAAGCAAGCCTGAAGAGTTGTCTATCTCCTTGACTGCAGAGAGAAAAAGTCTTTTCCTACACAACAGTTGCATTGTGCTTATGAAGATCTTACTATTTGGTATTTTTGATACCAAATGTGTGCTACTGTTTTGGGAGGCAAAGGCACTCCCAAAGACCCAAAGTAGACATTTGTTGTCTGCAATGATAGAGAAGCCTGGGATTTCCAACTTTCTTGATCTTGGTGCTACTTATATTCTAGTAGTAATAGTAAGAGTGGTAATGCCTGAGAATGTTAGCTAATTTCTAGCTGCAGCATATCTGTTCTCTGCCATTCCTGTTCTCTATGTAATCACCTCATCTTCTATTGCAGCTTCTCAGTTTTACTACACATAAACACCCCTTCTATCATATTGTTTATCCATGCATGGAGCAAGAAATTAATCTAACTACACCATTCTGGACCTCTTGACATTTAGAGAGAGTTGGGATTTAGACAGACCGTAGAAGGAATTGCAGTATTCAGGATGCGAAGTGATTAAAATGTGAACAAGAATTTCAGCAGAAGCAAGGTCAAGGTAAAGATGAACTCAAGGAGAATTTCAGACGTGGGAATGAGAAGAGTGGGGAAGGTAGTTTGGCATTATGAAAAATCAGTTTATTGTTTTAAACTTGGCACTGCTGTGATAGAAATATAAAGGTCTTTAATTTCTTTTAATTGTGCTGTGATAGAGTGCAGGGATGCTAAACACAGTGACATAGTGCTGTAGTTTTCTCTTTATTATAACTGGATTTTAAATTTTAATTTACTTCTGTGCTCAGGAATTCAAAGCTCCTCTTGGTGTCAAAGAAGTCAGCACAACTCTCACTCCCAGTGTCTGATACCAGGAGGAAAAAAGACTTCCAAGGAATAATGTGGTGTTTCCAGGTCAGATTCATTTTGCTTTTCCCATTATCTGTCCTTCTGTAGTGTTTCTTTCCTATACAGAACAGCTTGTAATTATCAGGTTTACTGGTGGAAAACCTCTGGTCTCAATTGGGAGAATCCTCAACTCCTCCTATGTGGAGGAAACTGCAAGTAGGGAAGGCTGAAGTGCAAATCTTTGGAAGGGGACAGCAAGACTGCTGGACCTTCCATAGTTTGACAGTGCTAGCTTTAGTAAGATTCCTTCTTTGGTTAAAAACCTCAGTGCAATTCTTTTCTGATGTTAATTCCAATGTGCACATGTAACTATTAGCTAAACTATTTGACTTTTCACACTAGAGAAACCTAACAGCTATATCAAAAAATAGGCCACCACTGATATTTGCCAAATGTTTTCATTCCATCTGTTTTATCATAAGGCTTTACTTTTTCCAGTTCCCTTCTCCTACTTTCTATGGCATGCTTTTTTCCACAGAGTATTTTTCGTAGCAATCTTACCTGGAGATGAGCTGTACTTCTGCTAATAGAATAGATGAAAATAAACCAGCATTTCACTTGATAAGCATGCGTTGATTCATCCTTCTATGCATTGTTTGTGTTGTGCTACTAAAGCAAATGTAATCAGTGAAAATCAAAATACTATATGAAATCATCTCCTTATAAGAGAATTTGGACAAAAAATTTTGATAAAAATTTCCTGGCATTGTCAAAACATCTTGTTTTGATGTCTTTGGGAATACAGACTTTTCACTTTCCTCTTTCCAAACATTTTTCTTTTGAATGCCTTCAAATATTGCCTTAGGTACTGTAGAAGTATGTAAAAAATAAAATTTAAAAATGAATCATCTTAACTACCTAACAGTGAAATCTTTCTATTTTAAATTTTGGTGGGCCAAATCTTGTGCATTTTGATTTTGGCTGGAATTTTAAAATCCCTCATAATATGAAGGTTCTAAAACCTCTGAAAAATGTATCTTTGATTTTTTTTTTTTTTTCTCTGTGTGTGTGTGTGTGTTTTATGGTTTTTATTGGCTCTGGGCATCTGCTCTAGAGAGAAAGAATTTTTGAGTCCAAGTTCCTGATCTCATATTCTCATTCAAGTTAAGCATCCTCACTGATTACCACTGCCCCATTTAAACAGGAGGGAGGCAACCTCTTCACAAGCAGAATGCCATTTAGGGCTCTTAGGGTGGATGAAGTCACCGTGTTGATGAGAGGCAACGTGGGCAGCACCAAGTTCTCTTTCATGTGTTATTGAGCATGTTCCATCCTGAGTCTTGTCAACAGGGGCAGAAAGGTACCTCCCACTCAACTCCCCACTGATAAATTGCCAGCATGGCTTTAAGTCAACAACCTTGAATGCCATCAGGAAACTGGTTGGTGGCCAGCACAGATTGTTGCAGTATGACTGTTTTGCAAGCCTGTCATCCTGCAACAATTTTTGTTTCTGACTGGGTAGGCTGCTTTGACTTAGAGATGATGAAGACTACACAATACTAATGAAGTTTGTCCTTGAGAGATAAGCTCGCTCTGCAGAGCTAAGAACAGGAACTTGTGTTTTAAGGCTAGGAACTTTCACAAAGATGTTCAGCTTTCCTTTGCTCCCTCCCAGTTTTACATTACCTCAAAACATAACAACACAGCCAGACTGCCAATACAAATAACAAAGGGCTTTTTTTTTTTTTTTTTTTTTTTTTTTAATGAGCAGAAAGCCAAGTCATACTTCTCATTCACTTCCATAGCACCTAAGTCTACTTCACCTACATGAAGTTCAGCCAGTAGTTTGTTGCGCATTTGCCAGATAAAATATTCTACTCTTTTGGACAGAATGGAAATGGAGCTAGACATAGAAGTGCTTCAAGAGACTTTAAATTTCCTTGTTACTTATTAAATATCAAACATGGGGCAGGTACTATTACAATATCTGTGAGGACTCCTGCAAATAAAACAAGATATTGCTCCAAGTAGTACCTTAGTGACATTCATCAGCAATGCCCGGTCAAAGGGACAGCTCATTTTTGTTACATTTTCCCAAGAAATTGATTATTTTACTGTTGCAATTGTAGCCATCTTCCATGTAAATGCTACCTCCTCCTTCCAGATGTTTAACCAGCTTGTAGGCTTTATCTGCTGACTTGGTCAGTAACAGCAGCCAACACACATGGCATCACCTTATTTTCTCTGCTGTGTATAAAACTCATTCCCATTTGGATTAATTTTGTCAGTTTATAGTGTCAGATAGTACTGGTAATTGTCTTTGGGTTTTTTTTAATGGAATAACCTTAACAAGAATAAAGTAGCTGGATATGGACTTGTTATAAGATAGTATTTCTAAAAATATTTTTAAATATCTGTTCTGGATTATACTTTGTGTGTGTTTTGTCTCTGGGTTTTCAACAAATCAATTGTATACATTCATATAAATTTCATATCTTCTGTTGAGCCTCTCATGGAGGAGAGGTGACAGAAATCATGGACTACCAAAAACTAAACCAATCTTCTCCACTATCTCACATATTTACATCTCCAGTTCAGGAGTGTTTTAGGTAGTTGAGTAGAAGAGCAGCCCTACTGATGTGGTCAAAGTTAGACATCTCTTGAAACAGAGCATATCAGATTCATGCATCTTTGAAGCTTCTGTGAAACTTTATTTACAAATTTACTATAGTAAATGTCTAGCTTTCTAAAGATTAAAGTATAAATAAATAACTTGCAAATACAATTCAGTAAATAAATTGACTTTATTAATGTAAACAGGCATTATGAAGTTAAGATACATGGGCTTGCAAAATGAAGACAGACCTAAAAAGACAGTTCACTCTCAGTTATACAATGAAGTATGTCTACTTATTCATTGTTCATCAACCAATATTTTATAGCAAATGAGGCATAAAGAAATTGTGTGCATGAGCAGGTCTGGGAAAAAAAATCAAAAGAATCCCTCACTTGATGTGACATTGTGAAATACTGTAGGTTTTGGAGCTCTATGTGTATGTTTATCTGACTACTGTTTGTATAACAAAACATCAAAGAATTAAGAAATTGATGTGCACAGCAGAGGTAGCTTTTCTGAGGTGTTTTACTTCTTGATGCACAGACAATCTAAATATTAATATTCATCATGTTCTAATTTCCTTATTCCTATGCCATGTTCAGAAACACTTAGAATTAAGCCTCTTCTGTTTTTCTGCTGTTACATGTGGTTTTGTCTGATTTCACTTCAGCTCGTATAGTCCCACCAAAACAGCTTGTATAGTCCCAAGCAAGATTATTTTCCAGCTTCAAACTGTGTTGTGTGGAGGAAATAAATTCCTGATGTGGTGCTGGTAAGTAATGATATCTGCATGTCCATGTTAAGATATGACCCAGAATTCCCTATTGTGCAATTAGGTTTCTGTATTTCTTGTTGCACTTTTTCTGTATCTTTTTAAAACCTTCTGGTAAGGCATCCCAGTCCTTTATACAAGTTGTTATTGTCTTCAACATAGCCAAGTATTTATTCACACTGCTTATGTAGATTTTGACTTCCAGAAATGCCTAAATTCTTACCTTTCCAGGGTAGAATCTGTGGAACAGTATCTGTTGCAGACAGTGAGAGAATCCAACTTGATAATCAGTAAGAGATACAAAATATTTCCAAAATTAATTTTTTTTCTCCAAAATTTTCTATGTAGGAGGCTGAAGCTCCATCTGAACAGAATTCAAATCATGTCATTATAAAATAATATAACTTTAAAAATGTTATAAACCAGCAATACAACTCTATGAGCTGCAACTCACAGATGCTGTCTGGATGAGCCCAGCATCTGGATCTAGAGATCTAAAACACCATACATATTCTGGAAAAGATTGCAAGGCTATGAACTTAACTGTTCTGCCTAAAATCTCTTGAGACTTCACGCTCAGAAATTCTTGCTATGGAATCCTTTCTTAGGTGGATGGTGCAGACACCTATTTTAAATACCTCCAAAATGGTGAATTTTCCTGGAGTCTGGGGCATGGGTTGGCTTACATGTTTTTTCAGGGTGAAAAAAATCCCTATCCATGTAGATATAAAAAAATCCTGTGAGGTTCTTAATTATAAAAAGAAATAGTCTTCTAAATCTGGTACTAACACAACTTCATATACTGGTGTGCACACTTCTTTTTTTGGTAAATAATTTTTCAAAGCTGAAACAATGAAAAGGAATTTTGCTGCTGAATTCAAGCACAACCGGGTGTTATCCAGAGGCTAAATTCTTTTCCTGCTTAACATAAGAACATAATAAGAACATAAGAGGCATACTGGTTCAGAACAAAGGTCAGTGTAGCCCAATATCCTGGCTCCAACAATAGCCATAAGTGGGTATGCAGGGAAGAGTTAGAGAGCCAGCCTTGCATATCTGATGCCTCCCCCTAAGTATTCTCCCAGATTTCAGCTATGCATGACTGAAGAATTTCATGAAATGGATGTAATTCCAAAGTGTTTAAAAACCCTGTATACATTTCTGCTCTGTGGTCTTGCCCAGTCTCCCCTTGGGGCTACATAAACTTATAGCTGATGCCAAAGGGGAACAGGGCATCTGGATATTGTGGCAAAAAGGGATTAATATCTTTAGGGATAATGCTATCTCTGTATCTTCATTAATACAATTGTTCTAGAACACACCTGGTGATTTACAGTTATATGATGAGAAAAAGTGGGAATGTGTCCAAAATATTGTCATGTCTTCTTTAAAATATCTGTGCAGGTATTGTGATCTGAGACAAAAAAAAAAAAAAAAAAAAAAAAAAAATAGTGGGTCTGGCAGGGTAGAAGACTAATAAACTCTTGATAAAAGAGTAGCCTGTGGGCTCAGTGGAGAGATACTTAAGCTGTTCAGGCAGGGTGCTAGAGGCAAAGAAATACATGATTACCTTTGACGATGCAGTTCTGAATAAGAGGAGAATAACTGACAGAAGCCCATGGACATTTTTCAGCCTTGCCTGGGAGTAGGCAGACATGAAATGATATATCCATTCAGTGGCAAATTCCAGTTAGATTGCTCTCACACCAGACTACAAGAGATTATTTTATCTGTCTTCCTCAAATTTTCAAACATTTTCTCTTCCATTTTTTTCAAATGAAATTTATCCATTGTTAATAATAATATAGATTAACTTCCTGAGATCACGCCACTCATTTACATTTCCATGTATTTGCTGGATGTGCAAAATGAGCCAAATGCAAAGATATATACACAACAAACCTTCCTGTCTCTTGTTGCTTGCAAACAACAAAGGCACTTGAATATTCTTATGATAGAGTTGTATAAAAACTGTGGCTAGACAGAGTGAATATTTTCTGTGCCTACTGAAACCAACCGTATCTCCTGCTGTTCTGAATCACTAGGTTCAAATCACTGGCCTCCAAGAATCCTGTAGATGGAAATGCTGAAGACAGAAATCTCTAATGGGTCATTTTGGACAGCCTCCTGCCAGGACATGATTAATCTCTCCAGTGCTATGTTAGTGCTTGATGAACAGCAACACTATGTACAAGTGCACAATGTTGTCCACAAACATAGATGAGCAGAAAGAAGATACTGGTGCCTGTGGTCAATAGATACCTTCCTCTGTAATCTCTGTTTTTATTCTGTGTTGCCTTTAATTTTATTCCTCATGTTGGATAGACAGGAAAAGAAAGGATTATTATAAATAATCCATAAGAGACCAAAGTCCTTAATTTATCAATTTGTGTTGGTTTCATTGTTTGCTTCTCAGACATCTGCATACTTTTCCTAATGTGTTGTGGGTTTTTTTTTTCTCTGAGTGTATCCGTGGATTCTGTAGGGTGGGAGACATTTGGTCACCTATTAGTAGGCTTGCTACGTCCCTCAAAGGATGTCTTGTTTGATCAACAGGTTGCTCCTGGTTCTTGAAAACTTATAAGTTCTCACTGGCATCATGGAATTATACTACTGACTGTTTTTTCCAATGAGAAGTTTTAATAAGATTGTTTCAGTAAGTGTGAAGTCTATAATCTTAATTTTTGAGAGCAGTAGAGTGATTTCTTGGAGTGATGATAAATGTCTTTGTTACCTTTACAAGGTGTTGAGCCTGTTGGAGAAATTTTTGAACCTACTGCTGGACCCCCTCTCTGGCTGGTAAAATCATCTGGTAGGGGAGACCCACATGAGGGAAGCGGATTGTCAGTACTGGTCTTTAGTGTTCACTTTTAATGAATTTTTTCAAGCTTTTAGTATCGTCTCTCTCAATCTGCAAGTACTTTAGAGTCCTTCATGGTTTCTGTCTATGCCCATGGCAGTAGCTATGAATGTTTTCATCTAATCTACTTGGTGATGAAGCTGTATTCAATTTCATCTCAAGATTAGATCTCTGCAATGCACCTACATCCAGTTGCACCATGAGACTAGAGCCAAACCTCAACCGTGTTTTATTTGTGATGAGGTGTTCCATTAACAGCCAATAATGTCTACACTCCACTACTTGAAAAATATTTTTAGTCTGTTTTTTTTTGCATTAAATAGTTATGATCCCTGCTATAGAAACCATCTCCGTTTTTTTGGGGTTTTTTGGTTTTTTTTTTTTTGATTCCCTGTCAGTGAAGATAAACTGATGTGCCTTGAGGGATCAGAAGGGTGTCAGCCTTGGAGCTGATGGATAGCTCCTTGGCTGGTGGAGATATGCATCTTATGGTCTCTGCAAAACTGTAGGCTCTCAGGTGACACTGCAGAACTCAAGTTTACCCAAGGGGAGATGCCAGTAGGGTGTGATGACAACAAGGCATTGGTTTGTTTTCGTCTGTGAGGATTTGAGAGCATCTTTGCTCTGGTAACAATTAGTGATGACTAACTGAATATAGATAGGTGTGGTTTTATATTCTGAAATATTAAGGGATAGGCACACTCTGCCCAAGCACAAATCCTTCTCGAAAGGCAATTTCTCCGTTCTACTTGTATTACACCTAATGTGCTTGGGGTTATACTTTCATGTATCTAATGAAATTATTCTTAAAGAACATCAAAATGTATGCGAGAGATGATGTTTTCTGTTGCTAGCTAGCAAGGTTTGGTAGTTCCCCAATTCCATTTTCAAACATATTTATAGTAGTAGGTAATATTTAAGGCTAAATGGTATATTGTTTACATCTTTTGTGTGTTCCTTTTGCTGCTTCTCTGAGCAAGGTATGACAGTGTTACATATCCTCTGGAAGCTCACAGCTAAAGAAAACTTGTTTCTTTATAAAAAATACTTCTTCCTCTGTGGCAGTCTTAGAAGGAATCAGATTTTCTATGTTTGGTTAAAGTACTACACGTCTCACATTTAAAATAGCAGCCCTTTATTTTAGGAAAATAATTCAATTCATGATGTTCTGCTTCCCCCTCCTGAACTGAACTTAGATATGAATGGGACTTAAGTGCTCGGTGTCCTGAAATGAAATACTTTTCTCATCTGGAGCCCATATGCAGTGAAGAAACAGCATGAATGGGGCAAAGGTTTGATGTGTTGGTGACCTAGGTAATGTGCAAAGAGGAGAGCATGCACAGTTTTAACAGAGCTCCAAGAGAACTTACAGAGCTTGTCCAGAGCCCACTTCTGTCAGTGGCAGAAGTCCTCACTCATTCAGAAGGAGCAGGCTCAGCCTCAGTGTTTGTAAAATGTATGCTCATTATCCCCAGATTTCTTAGGCAAAGATGATTACTGTAATATTTCATATCACTTTTCTCTGAACTGACTGTTCTTCTTATTTGTTGAGCAGAATTGCCTGTTTTTCTCCATGATGCATATATACAAAGTACCTTTTCTTTTTCTTGTCTTTTTAGTTAGGTTTTTCCATCAGCATATTTTATTTGGGAAATAGCAGGTGACACTTATGGATCTTCCCCTTTCCTTTTTTTTTTTTTTTTTTTTTCTGAGGAAAAACACCCACGGCATTGAACAGCCTTGGAAAAGTCAAGCAAGAGTCTGTATGCTGTGATGTGCTGCAGCAACAAATGTATTCTAGTGCACATCAAGCAACATAAATATGTAAATGTTTTACATCATGTGTAGTTACATATCCTACCTTCTTTTATCTTCTTGCGATGCTTAAAGTTACATATATCTGGTAGAGCCTCTCTATTAACAGTGAATATGTAAATCCCCACAGTTTTTATAACCAGTGCTTTAGGTTGCATTTACTGTAAACAAAGATGTATTTTTGGGGGCTGTTGGTTTGAGTTTATTGTTTATGTAAATCTCTCAGAATGTGACATAGCCAGATAGCTTCCTATGTTGTGCTGATCCACATTTTAGGCCAGCAGCCAAAGTATTTTATCTTTTACTTCATTATAGTGATCTTCCAATTAGCTGTGGTCTGTAATACCCTGATTTTGGTGGCAGTGGTTTGGGGAGGATTGTTTGATAGTTCTGCTCGAGAGGCAAAATGAGGGGCCTTATTATAGAAAGTGCAGAGGTTGTGCAGTAGCTGAGTTCTGTTGCAAAGTTTGCCGATAAGGGAAAACTGGCCCTTGAGCATCCATTCTATTCTGTATATTAACACTTCTAATCTGCACTGCTGATAAAACTGCAAGCCATTTGCCTTTGGAGGAATTAGTTCTGCCTCACTTGTGTAACCAGGCGATGGTGATTAACCTTTAAACTGTCCAATATTCTCAGCAGACTCCTGCTCCAGATTAGAAACTATTTAGTTATGACCAACTAAATTAACAACATTCCCTCCTCTGAAGAATAAGATTTGGAAGGTATGCATTTTAAGGTGGAATGTGGATAATGTCCTTATTTATTCACTCACCACTTTTGCTACATAAAATGTATTCATCAGTTGAAAAGAAAGAGAAAGGAGAGAGGGAGTTCGATTTCAGATTGAAACAATCTACAATTAGTTATGTGCAGGAGGTGATTTGGGTGATTTTGTCTTGGGGTGCTGCTTTAGATGGCTGAGACCTGTTTCTGATTTTCATTCTTAAATAAAACTTGCAGGGCAGGGGATAAAATGGGCAGGTTGGTGCTCTGGTGTGGGCAGCATTTTAGGAAAAAGATTTCCTTCCTTTGAAAGGAAAAGCAATTATCTCAATTCTTCAGAAGAGTAATTATTGGAAGATTGCTAACCTTTCTGTCACAATCATGCAAAACAAAAGGTTTTGTACGTGGTGGTTACAGACCGACATATCCAATGGACTTTAGCTGCTGTGATAACCTAGTACTGTACCATTGTATCTACATATTTTAAATGTGTAATTTATCAGTTGAAACATACCCTTCAATACATGTGCCATAAAAGAAAAGAGTGAGGGCAATTATGTAATAGTATAGTGTTTGTCTGACATGCCTTAAATCCCCATATTGTTATTCCTCACTGAATAACAAATACAAAATCCCTGTTAGCAATGTTTTCCGTTTTACCAGTTTTATATTAGCTGCCTCCTTAAAAATTGCTAATCTAGATACTACATTAGTAGGATGTCAGTCAAACTGCAATCCACAGTGAAGCCTTCTTCATATACCAATTTAAATCATTCATGGTCCTTTCTTTGGCATTATTCAAAAGATCATAATAATTTTCTTGTGCCCACAGCACAAAAAAATCAATTATTTCCCCACAAAGACTTGAAAGTACTTAGCGAATGCTGTAAGAAAAGCTGAGGGTTATATCAAATTGAAATTGCACTCATTACACACAACACAATTAGTTGCCACTAGTCTGGCCGGTGCTTTAATTCTGAATGGCATATCTTTATTATTACAGAAACAAGCATGCAAATGGCATTGTTCAGGATTTGCAGAAATCAATAGGATATAGTGCTGTGTGTTTGGTGGCCACTGTCACTCAGTCTGCTGTGGATTTGAGATAATGTGTGTATTTGAATTAATGAAGGGAACGTGAGACATCATAAGTGACACCCAAATAAAAGAAATGGGTACATGATATTTGTAATTATTCTACTTGTGTTTTTGTTGTAAATACTTGTGCTTTTTGTTTTTTAATCAAAGGATTAATTGCATTTTAATAAGGCATTATGATTTTCAGAGCTTTAGTTAATTAAAACTTGTAGTATATAATTATGAAGTGATGCTGAGATTTGTCTAAAGATCACCCATACATTTAGAATATGTATATTTTTCCTTGTTAAGCAGTTGCTACATTTTATGAATTATATTAAATGTTTGAAAGATGATGGCAGTTCCAAATGAATTTCTGTAAATGGCAGCTCGGGATGTAGATTATGTTGTTGGACAAATTAAAGTGGAGAAACTACTGAGGCTGGAAAGACTTTTTGGCTGTAGTGCTGGAACATTCATTTGCACAAATGTTAGCTTTCAGCTGCAGGAGTAAGAACAGATGTATTTGTTCAATGTATCATATCATTCCGCCCATTAATTCCCAGTGAAATTGCTGCAGTTTGAAATTCTGAGGATAGGCCATAAAGACGCACTGGTGGTGTGTGGTAAAGATTATTTTCCATGTGACAAAAGGGTGTTAAAAGGAGGAAGAAAGTAGGTGTGTGTGTGTGTGTGTACAGACATCTCCATGTATTGCCTGGTCTCCCTGAGAGAGATGACTATTCCTGATACAAAGCTTTAATCACTCACAGTCGAACCTGGGACATATACATATATTCATATATATAAAGATTGTTTCCTGTGGGAGTATATTATGTCTGGATTGATAGACTAATTGCTAGATAGATAAAACAGAGTTAAACATTATCAGAAAGTTAAAATCTTAATGTTTCAAATGAAGCTTTCATTTGACAGTATTTTAAAAAAAAGATCTCCTCTTACATTCCATTCCTTTTGTAGGTGTATATTGAAAATAAAAGCTAATTTTGCTCTTCTTTTGTATAAAGTCAGAAAAATATTGCTTTGTTGCTGAATGGTGAGAGGGCTTTTCTAATTTCTTGTCAGCTGTAAAATGTACCTTACTTTTTTATGCAGAACAGCATAAAAACGTCCAGCACAGTCCTGTATTTCTACAGCACAGCCTCATGAACTAAAAACGTTTTCTAATGATCTCTCTTGAAGTAAGAATCTTAAATTAGACCTCAGCATTTCCTACCTGGAAGCTTGGCTCCTGCAATGCACCTGCAATGTTTGTCTGTTTTTTTATTTATTTATTACACCCAGGTTTGCAGATACTTTTTGAAACAAACCCACTCAAGAGCTCAAAATGTTCCAAGTGAGGTAGGGAGATGAAGCCTGCAGAGAGGAAAAAAAAAGAAAGAAAAAGAATTCTCAAAAAATTTACATCGACTTTACCGCTCAAACCAGGATTTAAATAGGTATCTATAAATGGATTTTAAGCAGGATTTTTCCATGTTTTCTCCCAAAGCTTATTTAAAATCTAATATTATTAGATTGGTCACAGCCTTCATATTTTAACTGTCAAACCCAAAGTCTGAAAGGTGATTCATTCAACGCTTGCTAAAATATTTGCTCAGCAGCACAATAGTGTGTGATGGAAAATAAACTCCTCTGGAGCATCTCACCCTATCAGCCATGGCCTGCAGCAGGAAAAGAATGAGGGAAGGTCAGTCAATTATGTGTGGTAATCACCGTAAGCATATTATCTGAGACACAGATGTCTTCCCTGACCCCACACGACATAGCTATTAACCCCACAGTAGTATAAAAATGGGGAGGAGGAGGAGCCGGTCCCTTAGGTAAACCAGACCTTTTCAGGCCGGGCTTGTCCAGTGGCTCAGCGAAGTTGTGGTGGCGAGGGCACTGCTGTGGGGAGCTGGTGCCGCGCTCCGCAGGCAGCACGGCCGCCTCTCCTCTTCGGGGACCTTTCTATAGACCTAGTCATGTGAGATAAATAGTTGCATCACCGGAAAAATGGGACTGGCAAATTGACTTGGGAGATATTTCGGGAGCGTTAACAGTCCTGGAATGCCAGGCACTGCTCGTGCTTTTACAGGAAAAACTTTTGTTCCTGAGTACACCTACACAGATGATGTATTAGTGCAGGTAAAGTATAATACCACTATCATGCAATCATCTAATGCTTCTAGAAAACAGAGATGATTGTCTCATTATACTGAGTAATGTGTTGATTACCACATAGAGCTCCTTTTGAGTTGAAGTTCTGTGTAAATTTACTTCAGAAAAATGATCAGCGGCTTATTCAAGTGAAAGGGATTTTTTCAGTGTGGTTGTTCAAACATATGAAGTAAGCAACGCAGTTTTTTAAACTGGCTATTTAAACTTTTGAACTTGAAGGGTCATTTAAATATTTGGTCACTGAATATGAAACATGCATCCCTCAACAGTTCTGAACTTTCTAACACCAGTCCTTAACCCTGAAAGTAGGTCTGTTTCCTTCTTGCAGCCTTTGGAAAATCTTTTCTTTAGGTGATGCTTTGTTACCTTTGGGGAAGTCATTTTGTATTTTCCTGCCAAAAAAGATAAATGACCTTTTAGAAATGTAAGCTATTTCAGTTCAGCACAACCCATGGTGCAAAAAAGCCCACAACAGACCAGATTTGTGATTTTTCTCCTTGTTAAATAATTGATTGTAATGGAATTCTGGTCTTGTGACACCTTTGTAACTGAGATCAGACTGAGACAGTGAATACCAGAGTGTGAAAGGAATGCTTTGCTCATCAAATTTCCACAGAATATAGCAGAGGAATCCCCAGGTTTCCTTTCTGTCTAAAGGAATTATTAAAAGATATTCTCTTTGATACTGTCTCCTTTCCCAGAGTTAATCACCGTGTGAGTGAACATTAGCATGCACTGCTGAGCTGCGGGTTAAAGACAAGGAAAGTGGTGGGTTGTGCTTATGGATAGGCCTAACCGTTGGATTACCAGGAAAGGAAAACCTATTAGAAATATGGGGCTTTTCCATGGTTCGGGATGAACACAGGTTGCCTCTTTCCCTGACCTCGGGGATGACCTGAAAGTAGATGAAAAGGATGGTGGAAGTGCCTCACTAGGATAGCTGGGCTGAAGGGGGTGTTGCAGGTTCCCATCATTTCCATCACAGCCACTGCTAACCAAATTCAGCTGGAGTCCAAAGAGGAGATTTGGGCTATCCTCCTTATTAGTAAATCCCCTGTGGGAGTCTTGGCTATGTGGAAAGATACCATTTACACTTCCTCCTGTTATTGTGGTCAGTCTTGAATTCTGGGCCTCTAGTAGTCCCTTATTAAACTTCCATCCTATTGTCATTTTAGCCTCTGTCTAAATGTTGCTAAGTAACCTCCTGTGTCAAATACTTTTTCTGCTGGGAGAGAATCTTGCATCAGTCACCTATTGTGACTGCCAGATTAGATACTGTAATGTGCTCGACATGGGACTGTGCTTCACTTCTATCTGGAAACTGCAGCCAATACAGGATTTGCCAGACTACTTCTTAAGCAGCATCTTTTCCTTGAGCATATTAAAGCAGCCCTGAACAATTTGTACAATTCATTTACTGATCCCTGGGCTGATGTTTATGTTTGGGGATTTAGGACTTCTTTTATTTTACCTTTCACCTCTAAATCCTACCTGTGTGAGCAACTCTGGTGAAAAACACATTGGTCCACTTGCAAACAAATGGTAAAGACTGCAAGTTAAGACCTTGCCTTTGAAAGAGAGCAAGCAGTGCATTCCTGGAGCTTTAGTGAGTCATGGTTTCTGTGAGGCTCTTTTATCATGTTTTCTTGTGGGGCCAAATAAAAGCCAAATTCTGACGATCGCTTGTGTGAGTAGAAATCCGGAGTAATGCCATTTAAATAGTATGTAATTAGGCTGGAGTGAATGAGAATGGAACTTGGTCCAAATTGATTATATATTTCAGGTCAGTTGACATAATAGAGCAGCCTTTTCTGTCTCAGCTTAATGCAGTGGTTCTGAAGAGTTCATCACCTGCTCTTGGCTCTCTTTCCTATTCCCAGCTGATAAATCATCTTTAATGTGTTTCCTAATATTACTTTTCCATGTGGTTATAGTTATATGTGACAGCAATGGGGGTGGGGAGGGGAGAGCAGGCAATAATTTCACTGACACAGAAATTATTCTAAAAATGCATTAATGTGTCTTAAGTATAATTGACATACTTTGAAATATATATCGTCTATAGGCAAAATTAAATTTTGTTAACCAAAACCAAAGGTAGGCAGAACTTTTGTAGCATCATTCCTGGATACATATTTAATAGTAATGATGGTTTACCTTGATATATTTTTTAAATATTATCAAATTTCACATCTAGGTATCATGTCTTATTCAGCCATACTTTCTCAGTTTACCTTTTCTTATGTGCTAGCTTATTTTTCTAGAGGAAATATTTTTTAAAGCCTATAGTAATTTTAAATAGATTACTTACCATTTTAATGCATGTCACTTATCACATGCTCATCAGTTTCTCCTCGTTGATTTTCTACTAACCCTATAGGTCACTGCAAACGCAGAGTATTTTCCATAAAGCTGTGGGAAGTCAATTTAGATTGGCTTTTCATGTCCAAATTATAAATAATTGTGGCCAAAAAAACTTTTTTAAAAACCTAAAACTCTTGCACCAAGGTTTTATCACTTGCCTAAACCCTCTCCTGAATTACAAGTGCACTCTGAGAATTTTTGAATGTTATTTATCCAAGTAAACCTATAGTTGTTTTAGATACCAAGGAGTTCAAAAGCACTACTTTCTTCATGGTACAGAAGGAAAATAGATCTCTCTCTACTTGATAAAAGTATATTGGTTTCAGAAAAAACAGTCACTTACATGATAGCTTCAGTGTCAGACACTGCACATGCGAATCCCATCCACTACGTGTGTTTGACCTCTCCACCTGCAGCACTGCTGAGACACTCCAAAGAGCTGAAGCTGAAAACACAATATGAAACAGGGTGTCCTGGCACTCTAACTCCTTGCACTAATTTCAAGGGCAAGATGAAGACAAGGCAGGTCTGGCTGAGTGACAGAATAACTTCACCTGCCTTTTTTTTTTTTTTGATGTCGTTTGGGCTTTCAAATAATTTAATTGAAAATTACTCATGTCCAGAGATTTTTTTTTCCTCTCTAAATGCTACAGTATGATCAGGAAAGTTATATGCAGTTTACAGGAAAGGAGAGAACTTTCACATCTAGTTTTTTAGTATTGGATCCTGCAGGAAATATAGAGAATTTCACAGGTAAGATGTCCCAAACCAAACTCAAAGTTATGTTATCTATACCTACAGTGTAAGCAGGAGTTTATTTCTGCAAACTGATGTTTACAATTTTATGAAAGGAGTGGAAACCTTTGGGAAATTCATAGATAATTACTAAACAGAAGGGTCTGAATTTAGACAAGGTTAAATATAGGTGTAAGCTCAAAAATATGTCTTTGCACCAGCCCAAATTTTCTCTGTATTAAACATTTCTGACTACATCTGTCATATTATTTGAGTCAAAATGTATTTTCAGTATGCCTCTAAGTTAAAGGGTAAAAAGGTTAAGTTGTTGTCATGTCAATGTGTGCTGCCCCTTCCATTTTTATGAGAACATTTCACCTGGGTTCTTGTCTGTGAACATCTATGTTAGGGAGAAAAGTAGGGCTTGGCTATAAAAGCTAGGAGTAATTTTTTATCTCCTACTGATCTGTAATCAAGCACAGTAAATACAAACACTTGGCCTGAACCTCCTGTGACATTTGATAAGACTGATTGTGAGTCAAAGTAGTCAATTTTTTTTTCTGTGAAAGTATTGTTGCACTCCTAGCCAGGAGAACATCTGAAATGAAGTGGATACAAAGTGTACTTCACTCTGAAAAAAATGTCAGGTTTTTGATGTGGTTCATTTGGGTTTTAAGTAGCATATTGACAGAATAAATTGTATTGTTCTGTCTGACAAGAAATAGGGATTGGAGTACTTCCAGTTAATGACTGGCCTCAGATTCCAGGTAATTTTCTTCTTTGTCTGTTAAAAATTGGGCAGAAAAAATGAACTGGGAAATTTCAAGTTCTAACACAATATGAAATAAGAAAAACAAATACTTTCAGCACTGCTCAGTGCCCAGTAAGGGCAGAAGCTGTCTACTACTTTTGAAGAGGTCTCAATATTAGCTTCATAAGTGATGATCTTAGAGGGAGTAGGAACTGATAGAAGAAAAAATCTGGAAGAGAAAGCTTAGAAAGAGGAATCAGGGGTTTGCTCCACTTTTGCCTGTGTGATACTGTCCAAGAAACAGTAAATTGAATGCCGGACCTGCAAACTCCTGGGTGAAGCTGAGAAGTGTATGGAAATACTGGCTTTGGACTTTAATTTAGGGTCTGAATTGTCAAGGTACCGAGAATTTTGCAGAAGAATACAAATAATTTTACTGACCTCTGTTGTACTCAAAATCCTGTGAAAGACTGCTCCCAGAGCTCTGAGTTACTAATTCCTCTTCATCTCAAACGTTCTTGTTGCTGTCATTAAAGCCTATTTAAATGCCTCACACCATATTTTTTCCAGTAATGTTATACTTGTGCTGGGCTTAATATACTGTAGGGTGCAGGTGCACACCGACTGCTCTCTCACAAGCCAGCACATTGGCCTTTTTGTGATCCCTTTGTGTTCTCAGCTCTTTCTGCTCAATCACTGCATCCTTTGGCTGTTACTTGACCTCCCTGCTACCTTCTTTCACTCTTTTTCCTGCTGCATCAGTTCTTCCTCTCCACAAGCCATTCAGATTCAGATAGTCTTTCCACATTTCTCTTCCATGTTCTTTACAGATGCCAAAACCAAAATTTAGAAGAGTGTCACTGGCACTTGCAACTTCCATGCACATCCAGTCACCTACCCAGATGCAACTTGTGCATCGTTCCCTATGGATGCCTTTCCTTCTCCATTGCTTTAGACTGACTCAGCTGCAAAGGTAAGCAATAAAATAGCTGGTTGGCTTTTTTTTCTCCCCTGCCATTAGCAAACCCTGGATCAGCTCTCCTAATCCTTACAAAGGATATATCCTTTACCCTTTTCCCACAAAGCACTAGTCCTTTATGACCTCTCACTTTCCACATTACCCTCTATGAGAAGCACCTCATCTCATTAACAGCTTTAAACAAAAAGTCCTTTTGCCTTGAAGAAAAAATTAATCAAACCATAGCTGGAGAAAAAAAATTGCAGACAACACTGTTTGAAATATTTTTCTGCTAGAAAATTGCAAATTTACTTTTCCATTCCCGGCATAATTTCTTAAATTATTGCCACATTTCTTGTCTGTCTTTCACCTTTTTTGAAGATGCTTCATCTTCTGTATGGCCAAAACTGACCTCTTCTGCTTCCCTCTGTACTCTGGCTTTAGTCTGTCTCCTGTGCTACATTACACTGACCAACACTGATATCATTCCTGTGACTACAGATCTGCTAACCTGCCATTTTGTCCCTCCAAGAAAGCTGTCAAATCCAGCAAAACAAGGAAAACTATAATCTAAACTTTTATATTCCCCTGCACTTCTTTCCTTCTGGTTTTTCTTGCTCTTAAGCATGTGTTGTATCTCTTTGATACACACAGAAATCCAGGCCTAGTTGTGCTTAGTATTCCAAGCACTCAGTTGTGCTCGTTCCTCCTTTCCTAATGCCTTCCCATTGCTCTAAGCTTAGGTCCATCAAGCAAGCAGCCTTGCCTCCTAGCTATCACCAGCCTGCACCCTGGTCCTGGTTACTTGTCTAGATAGACATCACCATTTGTTTTTAACACAAATGAACACCCAGTGGGCACATTTGTAAGGCTGTCTTATTATTCAGCTGTTTCTGCAAAAGCCACACCTGCTACAGCAGCACCTTGTGGAAACACCCTGGGCTCACAGCTCGCTCAGAAGATTTTAATACCATTAGGACAATGGAAAGGGGCCGGAAGGGGTGCAGATGCCCAGAATGAGAGCAGGTACACGGGTCTTTGATTTTATAATTTTTGCTTTCCAGCTATTTTGTGTTGCCTGAATTATTTGACTGCAAGCTCTCTGGAGCAGGGATGCTCTGCCTTGAGCAGCACAACCTCTGTGGGCTCCTAAAGCCAGTGGAATCCTCTGTGTGCAACTGCAACAACCTGACTGGTTCATACCCCATCCATGATGGTGTGCATTCTGGAAATTGTCTGTGCTTGCATCCATACTTTTCACCCTCTTTCTCATGCTTAGTGGCATTTCTTTCTCAAGCAAGAATGAGGCAATTAAATCAATCAGCTGCAAAGTGCTTGTATTTAAAATGTGTATGTCACACGTGTTTTGTGGAACTTTCACAGTCAAAATATTTATATTAACGTACTGATATACTTTTCCTCAGGAAAACAAGAGGTTCAGGGCAGACACAGACTCTTGCAGCTGTAAAGAATGATTGCTTTCCAGTTTGGCTAATGATATAATCCACTGTGGTCACAAGTCTTGCTTTCCTCTTTATATGATGTCAACATTTCCATGAGCTACATGTGTTGTATTCATAAGTGGTACTTAGAAGTACGTGTTCTGTAATCTCCTCCTTATGCCTGACACTTTACATGTGTTTATCTACAAGGAGTGGTGACATTAGCTTGCTAATTTTGCCAGTGTACTGTACCAGCGAGGGTGTGAAAGACTGAGAAGGATATTTAAACTGGCAAAGAGAGAATTATTGACATTAGCTACAAGTACTTTGTAAGATTCTGTTTTGGAATGTCATTTGTTAGAAAATCTTCGCTGCTGAAAGTCATCCATCATTCCCAGATGGACCTGCAAGACTTACAGAAAACTCTCTTCCCAAATCCCACTCATTGGCAGTGGCCAAAAGTACTCACTGTGCAGATTTGGGCTGGGATAGAGTTAATTTTCTTCATGGTAGCTAGTATGGGGCTGTACTTTAGATTCATGCTGGAAACTGTTGATAATACAGGGATATTTCACTGTTATTGCGCAGAGCTTACACAGCACCAAGGCCTTCCCTGCTCCCTCCCATGACAGTACCAGTGAGGGGGCTGGGGATGCACAAGGAGTTTGGAGAGGACACAGCCAGGGCAGCTGGCCATGGATGTCCCATACTGTGTGACATCATGATCTGAATAAAAAGCTGGTGAAAGAAGAAGGAAGAGAGGGATTCTCAGAGTGATATTGTTTGTCTTCCAAAGTCGCTGTCATGCATGATGGAGCTCTGGTCTCTTGAAGATGGCTGAATATTGGTTGCCTGAAAATGGGGAATAGTGAATGTATTTCTCATTTTGCTTTGCTTGCACATGTGGCTTTTGTTTTCATATTAAATTGTCTTGATCTAAACCCACAAGTTTTGTCCACCCTTTCTGTCCTCTGGCCCATCCCATCAGTGGGAGAGAGCAAGTGGCTGTGTGGGGCTTAGTTGCCAGCTGGGATTAAACCATGACTGTCCTTTTTGGTGCCCAATGTGGGACTCAAAGGGTTTGACAGATTTGATAGGAATGTGCTAGATTGAATTTATAAATGTTACTGCTGTTTCATTGGTGACAGGTTCCTGTGCTTGCCATAGGTTTTGCTTGATATTAATTATATGGAATAAAGGCTGGATAATATGCTATTTTTACCTGAGATATAGTTTAATTTTATTTGTAGTAGCTAATACTAGGCTGTGTTTTTGCATTTGTCCAGGAAATAATGTTGATAATACAGAAATATTTTTGGTATTGCTGAACAGAGCTCACACAGAATCCAGGTCTTTTCTGCTTCTCACCCCACCAGTGAGGGGACTGGGGGTGCACAAGGAACTAGGAGAGAATACAGTTGGGATAGCTGACCCCAACTGACAAAAGGGATATTCCATACCATATGGCATCGTGCTGATCATATAAAGCTGGTGGAAGAAGAAGGAATGGGGGAAATGTTTGGAGTTCTGGCATTTTGTCTTCCCAAGTAACTGTTATGTGTGATGGAGCCCTGCTTTCCTGAAGATAGCTGAACACCTGCCTGCCCATGGGAGGTAGTGAATTAATTCCTTATTTTGCTTTGCTTGTGCACAGAGCGTTTGCTTACCTATTAAGCTGTCCTCATCCAAACCCACAAGTTTTCTCACTTTTACCCATCTGATTCTCCCACCAATCCCTCCAGGGGAGAGTGAATGAGTGGCTGCATGGTGCTTGATTGTTGTTTGGGGCTAAGCCACAACATTTGCCTATTGACACTGGCAAACCAGATATACAGATATTATTCTCTGAGAAGAAGTGGAGTGTACAAATGGTATGATAAGACACAGTTTTCTTGGCTGCTGAATGGACTTCAGTGCTGAAAAAAAATACTCATGCCAGAACTTCACCTACACAGTAGGTTCCATGTATCTATGGAACTCAGCTTTTCTTTGTTGACTAGACTGTATGCATGATATTCACATGGTGAAGATCCTCAGCAAGAGCTCATACTGCCATGTAAGTGTTTTTTTAAAGAATCAAGCTCTTACCTCTCGAACTTACATTCATATGGTATTGTTCAATATGTATGGCTGACTACTATAGAAAGCAGCAACAACGGGGTACAATGCACTAATTTTATCCCACTTTGACTTTGAAAATATAATCGGTACTTACAAAAATTGTAAGTACTACAGAATCATGCTAGTAGGATTATTCAAAAATGGGAGTGCTAATACATAAGAAAAATAGCTTTGCTATTACTACCTGGCTCCTATTACCGCTATTATCAGAGAAGATACACCTTTGGCCATAAAGGTGTGCTGGAGCATAAATGCATATATATACATTCAAGAGAGACAAGATTTAAGGTGGTGATTCTTTTTATCTTGAAATGAACTTAGGTCTTTTGAGTGGCCCTGTTAGAGTAAGAAGTGCAAGATCATATGTCCAGTGGTCAAGTCTCATCCAGATAATGAAACTGTAGCCTGATAAAATACACGTAACTACCCATTTCACATGATTCCTCTGTGCATTAGGCAAAAATTACAGTCACCCTTGATGCATTATGTATGTAAAATCTTACCCCTAAGGCCTATTGTAAACAAGTTGTTAGATTAACAAGCACAGTAGATAAAGTATCATTATAGAGTAATCAATCAATCAATCATCACAGGCTTGGGAATTTTCCATACAAAAGACAATGCCTGAAGTAAGAGGGTTTTTTTCTCAGGTTATGTTATGGAATCCATTTTTGCATATCACTGTTCTGAATGTTAGCTTGCCTACCATGAGAAACTGCAAAGAGAAAGACGTAGTGATTTGGACACTTTTTGGGGAGAAGAAGGACTACACAGCTCTGATTGCAGCTGGGTTGAACACGGCATAAACACCATTGCCA
Organism: Vidua macroura; assembly: GCF_024509145.1. Lineage (NCBI taxonomy): Eukaryota > Metazoa > Chordata > Aves > Passeriformes > Viduidae > Vidua > Vidua macroura. The sequence goes on from NC_071573.1 coordinate 30,161,714, forward strand.
AGTCACTGGTGACAGTCTTTATAATTTCTACTGTGTCCCTTTTTGTGAAGTTTTCAATGGGTGCATTTCAGACTATTGCAGCCTGCTCCTGCAACCTGAAAGTCTGTGCAGCCTCCCTGTGCTGAAGGTGTTGTGTCAGCACCGTGTCACAGCATCTGAAGCCAGAACCTTCCCTCAGGAGTCCTATCAAATGTAATTTCTCAAGTCAAAGCTTCCTGGACTCTGCAGGGATTCATTTCATCTTCATCAAGTTGACACTGTGTTGACTTTGGGACTGTCACAGCATGTAGATGCATGCCAGCCCACCAAGGGAAATAAAGGAAAAAGGTAAGTCCTATACCTACCTTTTTGCAAAGGAAGGCACCTTTGCAAATGAAAGCAAGTGAGCACTGACCTCACCTCTCTTTCATAGCCCTTATACATCTGGTCAGCAAGATGGTTGTAGCCAGCCTTTCACTGCCTGATGAAACAATGCTCTGCTTGAGCCTGACACCTTAGCACAGCAGCAGTGGATCTCAATGTCTTGTTATTCCCAATGAAGAAAGGGCTACACCTAGTACTTGCTGAAGTGCAATTTAGTTAATCTGTAACTTGTCTGGGTTGACAGACTCCCTTATCTAAATAAGATAATGTTTCAGAAATGTGCTCCAGTCTTGGCAAGGAATTCATACTCACTGAAATAATGGTAGCCATGGATGTGGTGATAGAAGAATGGGAGAACTGATTCCTTAGCAAGATTGATAAGAAGAAACAGGTGAAATGATTGTTTAGAGAAATGCAGACAGCTTCAGACCTGTGCAAGTTAAGAGTATCAAGTAAGAATGAAAGTTCTCAATTCTTGTAGTTGAGTTCAAGATCTTTGGTTACTGATGGAAAATAATCTAGCATTTGTTATGGATCAAGGTCAGAACTGCATGACTGAGACATGTTTAGGCGAGATGGAAGGATTTGTTTTGGTGTAATTAATACAACATAGGAGTGCAATGGGCATGAAAGGCTTCTGCTGGCATTGATGGGTGGATTAAGTCTTTGGCTTTCATCTCATTTAAAATGGAGCTGGTTAGCTGCTCACAAAAACAGTCTGCTAGAAGATGCTGATTAAGTGCGTAAGTCCTGGAACAGTACTAGGCTGAGACATATCTGCCAGACAGCATCTGTTTTGATGGTTCATGCTCAGTGTTTAATAGAACACTAAGTTGTCCAAAACGCCTTGAGGTAAAATAAATTGTTGCCAGCAGCTTGCTCTCTCACTGGTTTAGTACATCTTAACAGCGATCTTTTAATCAACTGCAAGGTGATTCCTAAACATGTCGTCCAAGGTTTTGTTTGCAAATGACAATCAGTAATTTATACAATAAGTGTTTACATTATTTGCAACAATAGAGACCACTGGCAATAGAATTATCATGTGGGAACTAACTGATTATATCATAAAGGCCCAATTTGTTCAATAGGCAAATTAAAGCATCTATGCCCTCTGCAAAATCCCGATGAGTAGATTTATTTGGGTTGGTGGACATCTGGTTAATCCTAGCTGTCTTCACTTGGACGCTGATGTGAATTCCTCACATTGTGAGGAAATTTCTTGTTAGCTGTTAGCTAAAACCAATGAGATTTGACTGAGCTTTCCATACCCATGGAAGGCAGCCAGGGTGTTGTTTGGAGAATGCTGTAAAGTGTTTCCTGAGCACTTCTCAGCTGTTGTCTGTTCCCAATGCTCTGTGTACAGGCAAAAACTCTGCACCACAATTCACAGGGAAGTTTGATGCCTTTGTGGGTGGAAAAGGCAAATGAGTATTTTCACCTTCATACAGGCTCTTCAAAGCAGCTGCCTACTGCTTGCTTAAAAAGAGAGGTATTTGTGTCTATTCCATTAGTAAGTCACTAGCACTGGAAACATCTGTCTGTCTTCTTTGGGGATGGAATGTGAAAGGAGAAGTGTTGAAAGTGAGCAGAACATCTCAATCACTTTGATTCCTCAGTATTCCCTTAACTTTGACTTTCAGAACTGTGACCCTGATGTAGCCTAGGCAGAGCATTTTTCCCTGTGCATCCATCTCCTTGCTACTTATGAAGATCCCATGAAACACAGCTGTCTTCATCACTGAGGCTCATGAGGTACTGATGAGTGGAGGTGCGTGAATTCGCATTTCTTTCTCCTCAACATCTAGCAAAATCTTGCACCAACAACTTTTCCTTTCTTGAGCTGTTTTACAAGTGTGGGATAGCAAAGGTTCTGTGTTTGTTCAAAATCTATGCAAGCACATTAGAAAAAGAAAAATTAAGTGAAAGGCTTTCAATGTGCTGATCTATCTTAAGCATATGTCTTTACTTCAGGAATCCAGAGAATGTGGCTGAAGTTCTCTGCATGTCTGGAGATGAGTCTGATAAATATGATGTAAGAACCATAAATTCGGGGAAGTAATTGGAAGCGGTGACTGCTGTTATATTATTCCACTTGACTGAGTGCAATTTTTATTACTCACATTTGCAAGTTGCAAGGACCCCACAAGGTTGAAAATGTGAACTATTTTTCTGTCATTCAGTAAAAAATCCATAGCAATATTTTCATTAAAATGTTACTCATGGTTTGGTTTGGAGTTCCAAAATTTGTGATGCAACAGCTCTCTAAGAAATATTGCTAGAGATCACTGCAAAATAGGGAGTTGAGATTGATGGTCCAATGAAATCAATCCAATTTAATATCTAAATCATCACAAACACTTGGAAAATCTCTGCTTGCTACTTATTGGTTAATGTCAGTGAAACATTACAAACTAGGGCATGCTGCAGGCAGGCAGAATGGTGTAAATATACTCTGCATATGTTGATAGCCAGCAGTCCTGGACACATGATTTGCACAGAAATCCTAAAATTCAAATGAAAATACATTTTTTTGTTGTTGTTGTTCCAATTCACTTATGACCTTTAAATGAGTATTCTCCTGGCCAAATGAAATAGACATTAGACCATAAATGATTGAATTAGGATTTGAAAACTCTACACTTTTTGGAGTGTGCTCAGCCCTTAGCTGAATTGGATTTCTAAGGAAGGCATGTCTCCTTTATTTTTTGGTTCTTTGAGAATACCACTTTCCCCAGGAACCTCACTGCAGTTTACCAAAATTAGGGATCGAGGCAGGTAATTTAGTAACTTAAATTAAGGATTGTTTGATCTATTCTGTCCTTTTAAGGCATGCAAACTAGGTAAATGTTGAATTTTAAGGTACTCCTGAGTACCCCCTGCCAAAAACTACTTGTCAGAGGTTCTCTGAACACACAAAACCACATCTCATATTTAGAGAAACAAAAGGATGGTACTTGAAAAGTGTCACCCATGAATATGGAATGTAATGAACTGATTTCCAGTGGAGTTCATTTGCACATAAACACATAAAACAAAAACAACAACAAAAAACCCCTTGACAAATATTTATCATTATTGTAGACTAAAATAAGTAACTTTATGCACAGCAGAATCTGTTTGTATGAGCAATTACATTTCCCTTTACTGAGCTTATAAATACATATATATGCACATATATATACATATATATGTATCTATATATATATATATATATATGTGAAGAAAATTCTTTGTTAATACCCATTGTATTATCTTGGAATTATTGGCCAGGTAGAATGTTACAGAAGAACACAAAATCATCTTCTTGTCTGAATTACTGTCACCATGGAACAAATTGGAAAAAATATTATTTTGTGTCAACCAGTTGCACCCCACTGCACACATGGATGTCTCTTAAAGCCATCAAGATAATATCTGAGCATGTAATCATAGCTGGAACAGTAAGGAATCCTCTTTTTCTGCAACAACCAAACAGAACATTGAGCCCACAAAGACATGACCAACACTGTCACTCTCAGGCAAAGTTAGAAACTAGATTTCTGCCTTATGGCCTTTGAGATATCTTTTTTTTTTTTCCTCCAAATGTACAGGCAGGAAATTTTGAAGACACCCCTAGCATACTAAGTAACTTGCATAGCTAAGGCTAAAACTGCAAGCTATGCAAGTCACTAGAAATTTCTGGCCAGAAACAAAGTAGGCTTAAATTATGTTGAAGAAGCCATCCAGCCTGTATTTCTAGGTCTGTTCATCACCAGATCTTTTTCCAAATCTTCCTATGATATGGATTATGAATGTAATCATTCCTACTGTATTTACCACACTAAAAAGATATATATATATATAATTATGTTACTTGTGTTTCTAATTAAAACTCTGCTTCAAGGAAAGCAGTTTTCTTTTAAAATCTTAGTTTGGAAGATGCTGAATGCTCCAAGTACCCTAAAATATGCAGTGAGTAGTGCTCAGCACCACACAGGAAGTGCACAGCTCTTGAAAGCATCCATTTATTTACTATTCCATTGGCAACTTGCTGTTACCCCTAATCAACAAAACTACTACATATTTTGTTTTGGCATTTTTTTCTAATTTATGAAATTTGCCATTTTGGTCAGGTTTTATTGGGAAAAAGAAAAAGCAAACACAGCTGTTAAATATAAGTTGCCTTTGCTTTCACCATGTTTTCTTGCTTATGGTTCTAACTTTAATGTAAAGTTCTGTTGTTTAGTTCTGCTTTTAAAAGCAAACCCAAACATATTCTACACTGCAAGAAGTCTGTGGGTACCTACATGGAACAAATGCACTTGTTCTCTAAGTGGTCATTTTCCATAAAAGCACATTAAAGTACAATTTATCCAGTTTACAAAAACACTGTAATATTTCTGTGTTCAACATTATGTTCATGGATGGATGATTATTCTACAACAGAATGTAGTATTTACTGTACTTGCAATTTTCTACACTTCCTGGCCACCAATAGCTAAGAAAGATGAACTGTGAACAAGTCTAATAGATCCTTGTCTATTAGTACACTGTAGTTTTATTTTAGAATAAATTGGTTGGAAGCAGAGAGAAAGAGCATCACTTTGTCGATTTGAGTGAACTTTTGCAGCCCAGAATCTGGGCCTTGTTCGTTTTGGGGCGTTTGTAAAGCTGGATTTGTTACTTCTGTTTAAATATGGTTCTTATTAAATTGATTCAGGGCAAGATTTTCAAAACCTCATAGCTAGGAACATTGCTGTCTAGACAAAAGGAGAGGCAAAAGGAGCTCCACTGGCTCAGGAACAAGACAGGGATCAGAGAATGGTTTGACTGTTTTGGTGCACAGTTTGTGTTTCTAGGAACAAAATTACCCACCAACAAAAGCAGTTGCTTTCAGTGGTCCGCTACAGCCTAACAATAGTGTTGAAATTATTTTGCCATTAACATAGACAGAAAAAATTGTGACTTAAATTTACATCAAGACATAGAACAAATTCACAGCACCCTTAAAATGCCGAATGTAGCATCCTACAGACTAAAACTAGTCTTTGGTGAAATTTCTGACTCATCCAAATAACTATTATTTGTACCCTCTGTCTATAAAAAAGCACCAGCCTCTTCTGAGACCAGCAGACCACAGCAGTGGGGACACAATGCATCCAAGCATTGCTATTGTAGGCAGAAGTCCAAAGTCCAGCTTCCTTCAGGGAAAATTGCACAAAACTTTTCCTACTCCATTTGTGCTGGTACATTGCTTGGATTTGATCCGTGTATCTGAGTTGTCAGTAACTGTTGTCTTGCCTTTAATGGCTGTGTGTGTTTTTAGTTCCAAACAAAGGGGGGAAAATCATGTGGTTTGATATATTCTGGGATCTCTTCCCACAGATATCGAGAAACGGAACGTTGTAGATCAAAGAGAGGAAGCCACGGGAATATGTAAGATCCATAGTGGTGCCCACCCCCAGCTTTCCCAGCAGCTTGTTTCTGAGATGGAGATATTTTGAGCACTAGAAGGGACTCCCCACATGTAGAGAGGGCAGTGCCTTAGAAAGCTGGTGAATTACACACGGTTTTTAAGAGGAGTTTATCTGCATTTTGTCTTCATAAAAAAATACTATAGTTTCCCACAATTTTTTTCTTTTGTGACACAATAATACCTTTTTTATTAACTCATCATGTTTTTCACCTCTGTTACATGGGAATGGACCAGCCTAGTTGGATAAGATTTTATAACCTTGTACAAACAGCAAAACTGAAGGTCATATGAAGTAGTGCTACCAACAGCAACTCACTAAGCAATAGAGAGTCAGTAGTAATTTAATTAGCTGCTTATAGCAGTCATAGCATGAAAAGCCAGCTGTGTAACTGCAGCCTTCACAATTTCCAGCAGAAAAGTAACACCAAAATAAACTCAAATATATTCTTCAGGATTCTCAAGTCTAAGGGTATTTATTTGCCTTTAGTAACATGAATAGTAAACTCCCCAGAGGAGTTTGCTAATGTCTACATACACTTGTTATATTACATATGCTTATGATGTTGGATTTTAAAATAAATAGAGATGTGGATGTAATGAAGGCTTTTGGCTGGTGTGGAAATGGAAATCGCAAAATAACTTTGAGTTTTCACCACATGGAAGTGTTTTTGAAAGGTTTTTGAACACAGCTATGCTCCCCATAGTGGGAAAGTGGGAAAGCAATCGATCATCATTGTAAGAGCTAAACATGCTAATAATATTCCTCACAGGAGAAGCAGAAATGGAAGCCCAGAGGGGACGTGCACTGTGGCAGTGCCTCATGGCAATTCCTGGCCAGCCTGAGCTTCCTTCCTGTCTTCACTTCTTAACAGAGCAACCTAAAGAGCCAGAGGATTGTTGTGAGGTCTGGTGCTGTTGTGGGATATATAACAATAACAACATCTTCTAGAAGAGAGGAGGTTCAGGGTTTTTTTTAATTACCTCCAAAACTACCAGCTTGGTCTCTGCTTATTGACAATGGCAGTCTTGTGTGAGTTCCAACCCAGGTGCAAACAGTCTTTGTGCTAAACATACAACTTGGTCTGCTCTTCTCCTTTGGATACTTCTCAGTGGAAAAAAATAATATTGCCCCTCGCAACCCTGCAGACATCACTGGGAGTACTGGGAGCTGGAACTGTCACTGCCAGCCATGAGAGATTCACGAGTGCACAGCTCATTTTTGGAACTAATTAATTATGTCATGAAAGGGAGATTTATTCTTCTCCCCCTCCTTCCAGCCCCCAGTCCTTGCTAATCTTTCTTTCTGGATAACAGGGGGAAAATGAGGAAGGTGTTTAGCAGTCTCAGTTGTCTCTGTGATTTAAATCACAGAATGAAGCCAGATAACAAAACAAGTGCAGATCAGGCAAAAACTGCCTGCTCTGCTTGTGTTTTCTCTGCAAGAATCAGTTTCAAATATTAGGTGGATTTTTTTTTCCCCTGTTGCAATTAACTAAGAAAAATGTTTCAAAGCTGTATAATTAAAGGCCAGCATTTTATTCGATTTTAAAATAGCCTTTATGAAATCTACTCCTGCCACTGGTAATTACAATGTACATCTTAATACACCTCTGCTAGGCCTGAGCTGGAGATAACAGTCCTGTGTGTATTGCATTTGGCTTGTGCATAGAAGGTAAAATCCTTTATCTTATCTCAATCTCCAAACAACCAGCCTCTCTTCCAATTCAGCCCTAATCTTCTTAGTAAATAATACTGATATTTTTCACCATAACAAAAATGGAGCTGCCAGATTCAGACTGATAACACCTCTCATTTACACACCATTCTCTGTCAAAATCTGCCTGATTTTTCTTAATCTCTTTAACTTATCAAAAAATACTTTTTTACATTCAGCCATGATAAGTTCCGTGCTACCAAATAATATTATTATAAATAAATCTGTTCAATACAGCTGCCTCTTTGGGTATATATTGGAACTCCCTTCTTTCCTGGCTTGTTTCCTTGAAAGACAACAAATTATTTTTGTCAACTTTAATTTTGCTGTAAAATTTGATATTCTAACAAAAATACCTAAAAAGATTATTTAACTGAGATCATGCCTAAAGGCTTTTTTTTTTTTTTTCCCACAGAATGTCATCTCAGTTCACTTCTCTTGAGAACACTGTCTTTGCACTGCCATCCTTTCCTTCACAATGGCTTATCTTTAAAACAGGGAAAATTATTACCTAAATATTTGGATTTTTATAGCCTATTAATTATCTCTGTATGATTTCTTACATAGTAAGAAAACACTGTTGAGAGAATGGCAGGAAAAAAAGGTGGATATCTGGACTTCCACTTACAGTGATTAAATGGAAAGAATATACTTACATGTGACTAGCTTGTTTCAGCAGCAACGTAAACTCTAAGTGACACTGACAGTGGAGACCTGTCCTAATGTGGCAAAAGATCCATGTAAGTAAACATTAACTCAGTCATTTTGCACCAAACCTTCCACCCATTGCTGTGCAACAGACTACAGGATATACCACACCAGCAATTTTGGATTTTCTGTATCAGAGAAAACAGTCTGAAAATCTATAGCAGAATATGGTCAGAATTTCCAGATGTTACAGCTGGCAGGAATAGGTATTTGTCTTCTGTAGAGCCTGTGGACCTGAAATGCTAGTTCCTTCCTCCACTAGAATTTGGTGGGATATATTTAAAAGCATGGCAAAAGGGATTTTGTTCCACTAACCTTAAGGAGGATTTTGCAGGGTCATTTTTACATCAGTCTTTCTTATTTTTTGAAGGTTGCAGAAATGTTTTTCACAAGCAAGGCTGCATGTGTTCATTGTGAAGTAATAAGATCCTATTCCCAGGCTTGAGACGTTGCTGACATGCTTCCAAAGTGCTATTTGGGCTGTTTTAATAGGAAAACACCTACAACATCACTATCCAGGTTGGGATTATGGAAAAGATGAATCAGATTCTCTAGATAATCTGTCATCTTTGTATCACTCTGAGAGGTAAGAGCTTGTAACACCAGTGAGTACCTGATACCTTGTAAGGCTGGTGTGGAATGAGGTGTGTAGTTAGCAAGGGATGGGGATTGGTCTTGGCCAATAGATGACCACTGGCAGGGCTCCAAAACAGGTCCCTGGCTGCTGTGGATCACTGCTGTTGCTTCTGTTACTCATTTGGTCACAAAAGTGTGATGGAGTGCCAGAATTCCTTTGAAGGAAGCACCATATGAAGCTGAGACAAACAAAAGTTCCCTGTCTGATAGGCTGACAGGTCTAAATGTTATATATATGTTCCCTGAAAGATGTAAGTAGTTCCCTCAGTCTGACCAGTTGTTAGCACTGACTCCTGATAATATCCATCACACAGGAGACACAAAAGGTCAGAGTCTTACTGCACACTTGAAGAAGAAAGCTTACATCCTGAATGTGAGTTAAGGTACATATGTTTATTTTCTAATGACAGCCCCAGACTTTATAGTTATCTCTGACTGAGTTCTTGTTGGTTTAGTCTTTATTTTCTCTCTCATTTTGGTTAGCCCTCTCTGCACCTGGTCCTGTTTTGATTTGTCTTGCCTGAGACTGTTTAGCAGGACTGTGTTAACACTTACAGTGAGACCTCAGCAGAGATTTTCCTAATGGAGCCAGTCGTCCTCTGTACACCTAAAATACACCTCCTGACGCATTCCTTGTGTGCCCTTTTTTACTGCAGTATCTCACTGCTTGCTCTCAGCTGTAGTGTGACAGACAGCTAACCTGGGGTCCCCCTCCAGCTCAGTCTTTTCTAACCGATTCCTAATTTTTGTTATTAGTTTCCAAGTACATTATCTTCATGTGGGGATAAGTGACTAGCTTCATTATCTTCAAAATACTGCTTCTCATCCCTTTCCTATTACACCTGTCCTTACTGTCATCCAGCCTTTTTCTGCATGATATCCTTCTCTCCTGTTCATTGATAGTGCCAACCTATGCAGTATCACCACATTCCAAATATTTGTGTCATGATCTTAATTGAAATAAGAAGGAGATCAGACCCAAGACTGATCCATAAAGAATTCCACTGCTAACTGGTAACCTTCACGTTACTTTTCCTTTCAACACTATCTTTTCCTGTCGTTCCTTGAGACAGTTTTTACCTATCTTTCAATTCCTCTACTAATCCCTATCTTCTCCAGCTTAACAAATAATTTCCCATGTGGCACCATACCATATGTATTACTGAAGTCTAGATAGATGACATTGACTCCTTTTCCTTTGTCTAGAAAATCAGCTATCTTATCAAAGGAAGCTATTAAGCTGGTCTGCCTAGATCTCCCTTCTTTTATTATATATCCTACTGCATGATATTCAATAGTTCCTTTACCTCCAAGCCTTTCTTTATCTGTTCCTTCGAAACCTGTTCTAAAATGTGGCAAACTTTAAAGGTTAAGTTAATGAACCAATACTGGCCAAAACATTCTTTTTTTCCCCTTTCATTTACGATACTTTCTTTTCTCTGATCGTATGGCACTATCTTTTTATGCATCTAGGGTTTGTTCCCACTTTTGGTTTGAAAGACAAACTTCTCAAGTTTTTACTTCAAGAAATTCAAGGTCGAATTCTAATTCAAGTCTCTCACTTGTTCATCATTACACATGATCTCAAAACTCAATTGCATTAGTTCTCTCATTACTAGAGAACATTTGTTCTGTAGTAATAAGTAATATATTAGTTACAACAGTTTCCAAAGGCCTGTCATTTAATTCAAACAGCTTAGCTCATTACCCATTTTTGTCTTTCATAACCAGATTTTCATTTGGCCCATAACAGTTTTAATGATGGGTATTAGTGTTTTGCATTCAGATGAAGAGGTGGGGGTTTATTCATCCTTCATAAGCGATATCAAATGGATCCAGATAACTTCAGAAGAAATATATAGGAGTAGTGGGGGATGTGACTGTGAAGGACAGGGAGGCTAGAATTCATATGGGATGTTTTTCTAAGGAAACTGAATAAAAATTGAAGTTGGGGAGAATATTTTCAAGTTGATGCTTACTTCATGCAATTGTTTAAGACTATCCAAAGCAGGGCAGGAATATAATTTGCTGAACATCCGTTCACATGTACATTTTTACATATATCATTTTTACAGCAGGCAAAAAGAATGACACTATGAAATAGATGACAAAAAAATCAGGACTAACTTTGAGGCCTTAAATCACCTTGCTTCTTATTCTGACTTGAAAATCCCACATAAACTATCCAAATTCAAATATAAGTTTGACTATGTTCTCTTATCTCACTCAGCATTAACAGTTTCCATATGAATGTCAGTAGTAGGCTGGCCAAAGGCCAGGAAGACAGCACTCCTTGGATAAGCTTACACTTGCAAATGTTTTTTCTTATTTAAAAACTTTTTTTCAGCTACTCCATTTGCCTAATTTTATTGTTCTCCTACTCCCCAGTAAGCTGTAAGTTAAAAACTATGAATCTAGTTTCCCATCAACTATGAGTACAGCTTCCCTGTATACAGTCAGTGAGACATACTCCAAAATGATTGCAGCACTCTGTGCTTTTTTAAGCTTATCAGGATTTCCAGAATTAACTGGTCTGTATCTGATACATGCCTGTTTCAATTGTGTGTGTGGAATTATTCTACCATGTATGGCTAGTGAGCTGATTTATAGAATACTTTTAGCAATTTTTGTATAGCCCTTAATGTGAAAAAAACTAAAGAACCTTCTTAGTACTGACAGAAATGTGAGTGTTCAAAAGTTCATTTCCTGACCAATATTTAAGGACCAAATGTTGTTCCTGATTACACTGGCCCCATATTTTTAGACTCTTACAGATGTCAAAGAAGACAAGTGAGCATGCAGCTTTTGCATATACTTTCCAAACTTTAAAATTTCTGCTGCATTGCCACTGAGCAGAAAACATACAAGTTCTAGTGGGATATAGGGTTGTTATTTAAATCTTACAGTCAAATTAGACCCTAGAGACATGATTGCATAGCTTTATTCTATCAGTCCCCATGAAGTTGTGTTCTCATATCAAGTATGAGGTATTTCAGCTTACCACCTACTGTACAAGTATTCATCTCATTGTTAAAAGATACCAGGCAAAGTGGTGCTTTGTTTATTTTTACAGGTGTCAGTTATTTTTAGTGGTAGTGTGAGTGCAACACTATTGCCTTTTCCTGAGAGTCACAGGAACATGGAGTTCTACATAACATTCTTAAACATCTTAACGATGCAAGAGCCTCCAGGCTTTTTGTTAAGATCAGAATGGCATTTTTCATTGTGTCTTGCTTTTGAAGAAGGCTATTTTTGCTGTGAAGTGCTGCTCTCTTCTCTTTTACTGTGAAGTGCTCCTCTCTTCTTTTAGGAGAAGTGGGTGTGAGTTTCGGTGATGGCCCAAAGGTGCAAATGCTGATGAGAAGGCAGAGCCACATCTCTGTGATGTGAGCTCGGCAGGCAGGGAGCACCAGCCCTTACCTGGAAGGCTGCTGTCATCCAGAGTGGTCTGGGACAGAGGGACATCAATGAGCCAAGAGAGAAGCCAAAAATTGGTGAGAAGGGTTTGTAAGGAACTAGCTCCTTGAGAAGTCATGGTTCTGCTAAAACCAAATTACATAGCAAACATTCAACTTGATTTAACCTGAATTTTCTTTAGAAAGAAAGAAAGGAAAAAAAAGTCAAAATAATCAATTTAAACATTGTTGGGGGTTCATTTTTAACTTGATTTTTTTTTTTTGCTTTTGCATTATATTTTCTCTAACAAAATTAATTATTTATTACAGCACATTGACTCCAAAATTGTGTACTATGAATGACCTTGAGTGTTTTTCAAATAGTTCTTTTCAAGAAATTTTGAAATGTCTGTATTTTAGTCCTGGCATAGAATGAAACTCTTGTCACCAAAGCTCCTTCTGCATAGCCTCAGGGTAAGTTTGCAGCTGATTTGGGAAGTAAGGATTGAATTTGGACTTCTCTCTCTGGCTAGCTCAGAAACACTCATGTTTCTGAACACGGTTCCTTACATTTTCTGTGATTTCTAAGTCTTGATCTGTGGTCCTTTAAAGTCACCAGAAACCTTTTCCCTGGCTGGAGCTTGGACCATAGACACAAAACTTTTGAACAGTTCAGTAGCATCACTATCAGTATTCGTCCATTTCTTTAGTAGGGTGATAGGTGATACACAAGGAACTCTAGAAGACATTTTTAAGTAGACATTACTGGAAGATGAATTGAGATGATGACCCTTCTGGTCTTAATATTTTGTACAAATAAAATTCAGACTTTCTAGTCTCCCTGAGCTATTAAAACAGTATGCAGTTGTGGCTGAAGTACTCCTTCTCCTTTTTTTTTTTTTTTTTTTTTCAGTGATTTAGCGAAGATGCATTTTACATTAGGACTTTCTTTCACACCTGTATAATTTATGCTGTTGGGTAGTCAATGTTTTTAAAACAGCATAGCTGTCAATTGCTTATGTAATGGCACATTTTCTAATACTATCAGATGACATATAACTTGTTAAATTACATTGAAAAAATATTGGAGAGAATTGCACTATAATTAAATGACAATAATAATGAGACAAATATTAGCTGCTGCCATCAATTATGTAAGAATTATATATTTTTCAAAAAAACCTTGCCTAGTGGTTGAAAACACATTTCATTCAAAACTCTGCTGATGCTTTTAATATTTATAAAGATGTTAGCCTTTGAATTCACATTCAGATGTTTATACCATGCCCAGAGAACATCTACATGAAAGAAGTTTGCTAAAGCTCTCTGAGGTTCTTTTAAAGATATTTTATTAATCACTAAGATATTGTGCATTTTTGATCACTCTTTTTGTTTGTTTCATATCTGGGTGATTAGCAAGTTGCTAAAAAGTTCAGGCCTGACAATCTAATAAAACTGCATTTCCATGTAAATTTTTTGTTGACTATTGAGTACTGTTCAGTGCTATTGTCTCTTGGTGAGGGTACATCTCTTCAACATGGTCTAATTAATGCTGTTTTCAAACAGCAACACTAGCACTAATACATATTTTCACCTCTGAAATACCAGCACCTTCTTACTCTAACACTGCAGCAAATATTTTCTGTAGTGTTTTCAACAGTCTGATTCTGCTTTTGCCTGCACCAGTTCAGCCTCCTTTGGCACAGGGTCAGAATTAGATCTGGTCAGGAAGCCATCCTTTGCAAATCTGCTGGAGTCCTTTGGAGAAGCCATGGAAATTGGACACAGAGGAGGTCAGCTGATAAGTTTTTTTTTTCATTTTCAACAGCACAGAGGCTCTTAAGGAATTAAAGTGACATGAAAGAGGTGGAAGGAAAACAGTTTTACGCTCTTATGATTAAAGGTTAGGAAACATAGTCTGTGAATGACTCGTAAATTTTTTAAGCAGAATAATATTTCCAATGAAGTCTCACAGAAACTTATTTTTAAGATATTGCATGTGTGTAAATTATTTAGAAAAGCAGTGGACGCCAAGGTACCAAAGCATGTTGTTGGTCTGAGTTTCTCAGGAATATAAAAAGAACTGCATATGAGGAGCTTCAGGAGGAGTTCACAACACCACGTGTCTGAGCAATAAAATGCTAAAGAAAAGTTCATACTAAAAATCTATAAAGTGATTGGCATGGACTTCAAATCCTGTAACTTCACATGTAAAATGATGATCAATCAACTGCTCAGCAACCCTGTGTCTATGAGCATCTTGAAAACTGTGCACAGCATTGATCCCTGCTCACATATCCCCAGTCCCAGGGAAAAACAAAACAAAAGAAGGGAAGGGAAGGGAAGGGAAGGGAAGGGAAGGGAAGGGAAGGGAAGGGAAGGGAAGGGAAGGGAAGGGAAGGGAAGGGAAGGGAAGGGAAGGGAAGGGAAGGGAAGGGAAGGGAAGGGAAGGGAAGGGAAGGGAAGGGAAGGGAAGGGAAGGGAAGGGAAGGGAAGGGAAGGGAAGGGAAGGGAAGGGAAGGGAAGGGAAGGGAAGGGAAGGGAAGGGAAGGGTGATTTAACACTGGTGCTGGAGGAAACAGAAATTTCTCAGTCTAGAAGGAGATAACTAAGTGGGATGTGATGGAAATGTTTAAAATCACAGATGGTGTGGAGCATTTTCAAGGGTTTTAACAGTGCAACAGCTAAGGGGAACACATGAAATAAACAAATAGGAGTACAAGGCGAAAGGATACTCCTTCTCCTCTCAGTTCATAAACTGCTCTTACTCATTTTTACAGCATATTGTGAATGTTCACATTGATTCAAAGCAGTCCATGAAAGCTGTTAAAACACAGAGGTGTCACCTCTGGCTCAGAAGTCACTGAGTTGCCAGCTGTTCTAAGGTGAGAAAGCACATGTGGAAAGCAATGCCCTCTGCTTGCACCGTGTGAATTGCTGTACTAATCGACTTCAACTGATACCAAACAACAACTGGTGCCAAAACAACTTCAGGAAAAGAGCCAAGGGAACATTAGCCTATTCAAACTCCATTAAACCTTTAGATGAGTTTTGTACACATTCTTGATAATGTCCTTTATCTGTAGCAGGTGGTAGAGAATAGGTGATTTCTGAACCAGGCCTCGGAAAATTAGCAGAAATAGTGTCAGATCTTAAACATTCTCTAGTTTGAAGAAGGTGAAACTATAACCACAACCAAGAATTGATGTACAAGCTGCAGAGTTTCTCTTTTGTCCTTGTTTTATACTGTCCCCATTGCACAATTTACCAAGGCTGGATGCTGTGTCAGAAAAGGCAGCAGGACAGGAGGGTTCAAGTTCTGTGAAATGTAAGCCTTAAAATTTCAAAGTGAGAATAAAAAGAGGAAAACATAATTCTAAAGCTTAAAAAAATAAAAGTTCAATAGGCCAATTGGAAAAATAGGATAAAATATTGCAAGCAAATATCTTCCATGGTAGTGCTATGCTTGAGCTTATAGTATGATGATAGTGTGAGGGGAAAGAGTTAACTGGTAGACTTGCAGAATATATTTTCAGAGGAATAAATGATAAGGTAAAGGTTAGGTGCTCATTTTTTAGAGCTGTGGAAGTGGCAATAAAATGGCAGATGAAACTCAGCGCTGATCAGTGATACGCATGAGAAGAAACAGCCCTAACTTTATATATGCAATAAGGTAACTAGCACTGGACAGGCAGCTATTAAAAGAGGGAAAATGCTCTTTCAAACGGTAATGCTTTTCTCAGATAAGAAATGTCCTTAGGTAACAATGTAAATGGAAATAAATTAAAACCTGGCTACTCAAATGTTTTGCACTAGTAAGGAGAGAAAAAACAAATAATTGCATGTCAGGATGTTCACTCACCAGGTTACACAAGGAGCATGAGCCTATTTTGGAACCAGCCTGCTCTCTGCTTATTATCTCCGTCAGACATTACAAATATGCAAAATACTCTGGTCGGTGTTGTTTTTGAAGGATGGTTAAAGCAGATGGGTGAATTGGTTTAGGTGAAAATAGAAACTGGCTTCTAATCCGGTCCTTTATCTTTTAAAGTGGTCTCTCTCTGAACCTATTTTTCTGAAGTTTAGTAAAATCTGAGATTCACATGCTTCTGCATTTCCTGTTTTTGACCAATAGAGGAAACAGAAACACTGAAATACTTTAAGATGTTATTTTTAAAATATTTACACTCAGCCAACCAGGAAGTTCTGGAAATCTTGCAAGAAGTCTAATCCTGTAGGCTATGTAATCCAAAAATGGTCGCACAAGTTTGTCCAGTATTTCAGGTATTTGTAGTCCTATCTGATGAGGATCAAACATATAGAGAGAACTCTCTGTTAGTGTAGAAAAAATTTGGCATGTGTTGCCTCTGAAGGGCTTAATTCCCTGATGGGAAATATGCAGAAACCTGAGCTGCAGCCGAGTGCCAAATGCCACGGGGCTGTAGGGGATGTGGGGGCTGGGTTGCCACACAGGGTAGGAAGGCTCCATGGAAGAAACTGCAACTGCAGCTAAGAGCACCCATGGCTTTCTGCAGGGTGGCAGGCAGAGCAGGATACTGGCATGGGAGGGACAGAAGGATGGATGGATGGATGGATGGATGGATGGATGGATGGATGGATGGATGGATGGATGGTGATATGTGGAGCCCCAGTAAGAGGACTGAGAAACAAGCAGGCAGGAACTAGAGAAACCAATAGCAGCTGTCCAAAGGCTGGGATGATGTGGGAAGCAGAGTGCAATTCAGGATGTGTGGGGGGCAGCAAGTCCATACATGCTGTGTAGCAGAAGGAAGAAGACACAGGGGGCTCAGGAAAGTGAAGTATGGAGAAAAGGGGATTAGACCAAGAGTTTTGAATACCAATGACAATGTTGCAATATATCCAAGGAGTGTCGGTCTACAAAGGTGTGCCATGAGGTGGGTGGCGGTCAGGCAATGAGCATACAGAGACTGAATGTCAAAAGTAAACGGGATTTACTTTGGAGTATGATAGAGATAAACAATTCAGAATGGAGATACCTATCTTACAGAAAGAAAGCAATTGACAGAAAAAAAAAAAAAAAACCCCCGAAGACCTAAGTTTATGTTCAATATTCAATATTCAACATTCTTCTGTACTTCTCTTTTTTTCAAGAATCTTCTGCTCCTTATCCTGCTGGAACTGGCTATTAAGAGTTGTCCAAGCAGAAGCAAAGAGTGCATCAGTGAGTGGTAGAGTAGCTGGTATGTGAAAGCTGATATTAATTTAGGGATGATAATTATCTGCCTGTGTATTTTGCAATTTACTCTTTTTCATA
This sequence comes from Vidua macroura, assembly GCF_024509145.1. Lineage (NCBI taxonomy): Eukaryota > Metazoa > Chordata > Aves > Passeriformes > Viduidae > Vidua > Vidua macroura. Next base: position 30,179,284 of record NC_071573.1, read on the forward strand.
CCTTGATTACTGACAGTATGAATGTTAAGCTAAAGCAAGCCAAGGAACTGTTCAGATATGTTTAACATATTGGAGGTGGATTTGGTTCATGTAACTGATGAAGCCAGTGTTTTCCGTATTGTGAAATATCATATGTTTTAAACAACTTTTTATGGGACCCTATATGGAAATTTCTTCTGGAATAGCATGAAGGTTGTTTTTTTCTATGACATTAGTAAAACACAAGAGATTGAAAACACAATAAACTCCAGAACATTTCACATCATTCACCAGAAGAAATTTTTAAGCTGTTCCATCATGTTCCAGACCAAAAAATGTACCTTAAATCAGCTCCAATTTTTGTGTATTTTACAAAATACCTCTTGTAGGATGAATGTGTGTGAGCACATTGTACTGTCCTTCAGTCAGATATGTAGTGAATGGGAAGAGGAAAAAGGAGGAAATGTGTCTGTTAGTTGTGTCTAAATAACAATAAGACAACTTGAAAGTCCTGTGGGCTCCCTAAAAGGTGGATACTAAGACAGCTAGCAGCAGAAAGCCATCAAACCCCATACAAAAAGTCCCCTGCCTCCACCATAGCTCTGGGAAGCACATTTTAGACTTCCTACACAGCCATGCCTGTGAGGCAGAGACCCTCCCCTCTTGAATCACAGGCTATCTCAGATCTCTTTAGAGCCGTTGCATCCACGCTGCATTTCACTTCCAGGAAGCCGTCATATATCTTGAGTCTGTCAGATTATCACAGAGCTCATCATTACTTGTGCCTCAACAGATGATATCTTCCTCTATTCATAGATATCAGTCCTTAATCATCTGTGTGTGTATTTCACCATCGGCACAGCAATACACTCTTATGGATGGCATTGTAAAAGCAAGTCACTTCCTAGCTGGGATGTGACAGACTGTTTGAATCCTGAAAAATTATCTAGCAGTGATAAACTGTTAGACCTAGAGATTGTCCTTCCCACTACATACTTCATTGCTCGTACTGACTCTTTCCAAATGACTTAAATTGGTGGGGCAGCCACCAAACATGTTCTATGTCAAAACTGCAGGTTCAACACATTGAGCAAGAGTTGCCTTCCGAAATGTCCCTGTTAAACAGTAAGGCCATGCTCAACCAATATCTCTAAACAGCATTAAATGAGAGTTAAACACCACGCAGTTGCTTTGAACAGTAAAGTGAACTAGAGTTTCTCTCCAGCGTTTCTTAAATTTTACGTCAGTGAAAAGATTTTCTGTAAGCTTTTTAATGAGCTGTGCTCTCTGCATGGAAAAACTTTGACCAAATCTGTATTTATGCTATTAATAATTACTACACACAAATCAGAATTGTAATTCCTGTAATAATTAGGCTATAGTATATAGCTTTAATAAATATAACCACAAACATTTTTAGTCTGTTCACAATGGGTTTTTAAATAAATATTTTAAACAGAGAATTAGTTATCTAAGGCAAAATACTATGGAAGAATTTTGGGAAAGGGTGAAAAATGTAGGAAGATACTAAGTGCATGAAAAATTATGACTCATATTTGTGGTTTTATTACCTAATAATATGGTATTACAAAGCTGCTTCAAATTTACAAAATGCTCTCTGAAGTTACAGGTCTCCAGAGTCCCTGTCACAAATCAGAGATACTTTGATCAGGTGAAATGGAGAAAAAGATGTGAAAAGGCAAAGCAGAACTATTACCAGTAAGTATGAAACCAATTAGCCATCTCTCAGTATGTAAATAGACTATTCCTATGTATCAAATAACCATGCCACAAATCATTATTTGCTTTTGTGTTCAAAGTAGAAGTCAGTAATGACTCTCAACAGCATTTCAGGCACCTACTGCCTGCTCAGAGGCAATATTAAATAGAGAGAAGACAATGGCAGTGAGCAGTCAATAGGGTACAATGCAAAAACATTAGGATGGAGAATTAAGGAGGTATTGGTTGGGCTCTGGAACAACTGGAATTTGATATGGGGGAGGAGGACTTTGCTGAAGAGATTTGAGACGAAGACTCCGAAGTGTGAGAATTGGCTTTGTATGCAGAAGCCCGGATTTGAATGTCAGGGGAGCCAAAGAGGAGGAGAGTGGGTGCAGTGTGTGTCAAAGCAGGTGATGGTTCAGAGTTTTTGATCACAGAATCACTGAATGATTAAGACTGAAAGGAACCACCAGTGGGGTCATTCAGTCCAGCCTCCCTGCTCACACAGGGTCATCCCAGAGCACATTGCACAGAATTGCATCCAGACAATCCAGTGAGACAGACTCCACAGCCTCTCAGCACAATCTGTTCCAGTGTCCAGTAACCCCCACAGTAAAGAAATCTTTCCTCATATTCAGATGGAACTTCCTGTGCATCAGTTTCTGCCCATTGACTCTTGTCCTATTGCTTCTTACCACTGAGAAGAGCCTGGCTCCTCTTGACACCCCTGCTTCAGATACTGATAGTCTTTGATGAGGTCCCCTCTGAGCCATCTCTACTTGAAGGTGAATAGGCCCAGCTCCCTCAGATGTGAGATTTTGTCAGAAACAGAGAGATTTTACATATGATCTGGAGACAGATACGGCAGAAGTGTAATGCAGGCTGTATGTGTGGTTGGAAAGTAAGTCAAAGACTGTCCTCTATTACAAGTCTCAGTGTCAGAGAAAATAGTGGCACAGATAGTGTGGAAGATATCAAAAATGTTTAAGGAAATACAAGGGGCTTGGTTTTTTGTTGGAGACAGGCTAAGGTACAGGGTTGCATGGATGAAGATAAGGGAGGATGGTACCTAGCAGAGATAAATTTCTGAGCCGTTGCCCCATAATTGTTACACATTTGACTGAAGGAAAAAGATGGTGCTAAAAAGAGACATAAGGAGAGAACTATAAAAACAAAGAGAAATATGACTGTGGTGGGCAGGATGTCTGAAAGTCTCCAAGGATACGTGAAGGTCATGATGAGAAAAGCTCAGCAAAGAGTTTCTTGAGAACAGTTTTGTGAGATTAAGGAAGTCGTAAACATCTCAATATTGGATCAGTAGGGATGAGTTAAAGCAGAAGTTGATGGAGTAGTTTAATGCTCAGACAAAATTTTGTCATGCAGTAATAACACAAACTTAGAGTTGGGAACTGTCTTTAAGAGATGGGTCTATGGATAGGAAGTATGAAATGGAAAGCAGAAAACTGGGGAAATGAAAGAGACAGCAGAGAAGTGGTAGGAGACAACATGAGCGGACGATATCCAGAGGTAGAAAGGAAGAAAGAATAAAGAAAAGTATAAAACCAGAACTGCACTCTTCATTGTAAATTAACCACAGTTGTAGCCATCAGTTTCACTCTGTAACAGAGTAAAAAATTCCATCTGTGGAAGTCCCTGGGATGGGGAAAGCCTAACAACCTTTCCAAACCAAGAGAACTTTCCTGATTGAGAAGATAGCAAATGTTTTACATAAGTGGATATATTTCACTGTTGCCTTCACTGCTATCTTGAGTAAGGATTCCTGACTTTTTTTTCAAGAAATCAATTTGTTTCCATAAGAAGTTTCATTAAACAGAGGTTTTTTTTCCTAAAGGAAAGAAAAACCAAAGGCAGTGTTTAGAAGGAACCTTCTCATTGATAATGGACATGCATATTAAAACCTAAAGCTGAGATGCCTCTAAAACCTCACAACTTCTAAAAATACATTGAAGACAATGTATATAAAGCACAAAATCAGGAACCCAGAGATTTTTAATCATTGGTTCACATATTCAGAAATGAAACACTGTTTCACTGGCTGTCAGATGCAGCTGAGAAGCACCACCTTCGTAATAGGTGGCCCACTGCCCAAAGTGTTAAGAGAGAAGAATAGTATATCCAACTGAAATTACAGGGAGGACTACAGGCAAAACGTAATGAGATGATCAGTGAATGCAAATGAACCCTCTCACTTAAGACTATGATAGAATGACTTCTCTGAATAGTACAAAAATTTCACATAGGTTTTTAGGCCAATAGATAAGAGCATATTGCTAATTTTAAAAGACAAATTACTTGAATAATTATCCTCCTATTTAAATATTTTCTTAATTACTCTCAGCCATATCTTCAGTTTTAAAGCAGAAAGTTGAGTTTGAAAGTTGAGACTGACAAGCTAGAACATGTTAAAACTTTGCAGGTATACAAATCAGAGCTGCTGATAACTGGGTTTATCTGCAAGACTAGTATGTGGGAAAACTCCCATTTACTTCCTAGATAGAAAAAATAAAGATTGAAGAATCAGGCCTTACATATTAATTATTCAAAGCTTACATTTCTGTACTGAAGAATCAACTAGATGAGAGTATGCGTGTTTGTGTAAATATTCAGATAGCCAGGCAGACAGATAGAATTAAAATGCCTTTTTTTTTTTTTTTTTTTACAGTCCTAAGTAGAGACTTTTCTGTCACTGATCAGCAGTAGGTTTGCTTTTTCTTGTAGAGCACCAATAGCAGTTGTTGGCTGTCCCTGACAGTGGGCTGAAATGCACCAACATGGCAGGGACTGGGGACGGGTGGCACTGAGCAGAACAGCTTTGCCACGCAGTGATACACTTGAGCTCTGACAGAAGACTAACCCGCTGTCAATCATCCTGTCTTTGCCAATCAAATGCACATCCTTCCAGAGGCGCCTGCAGTTGACACTGGCACCCCAAACACAGCAAAAGGTTCATGTAATGACATTTCAGACATGACACATTGTCAAAGGCCCAGCAAAAACAGCAGAAGCAGGCTGTGTTTAGGAAGAACTAGTGTGTTTTACAGGACACACACATGATGACGACATTCCCAGAGGGGATAGGTTGGGTGTTAACACCCTTGAAAGACCTTGTTCAAGGAAATCAGGAGTCGGGAATGGATAACAGCATAATAAGGTCTGGCCAGGACCCTGAGGTTCTTTCTTTTCCTGTCTGTGGAAAAAAAAAGATGCCTTTTTGCCAGAGCTCTGGCTAACCTTTGCCAGAGAAAAGTGCAGGAGCTAGAAAGACAAAGCTTTTGGAATCTACAAAGCAAGCCCTCCATTTAATTACAGGGATTTGCAGGGCAGCTTATGACTATAAAATGTATAATAACTTATTTTTCTTCTTAGGTAAAGATGTGTGGCACTCCCACCCATTTTCAAAAGGGATAATTGACAATTAAAATCATTCTGGTAAGGCAAAAGCTGCATATTTAGAAAGTCATATTCCAATATGTATCCCTTCCTGAACAGATGCTATGTATATATAGCATTAAATTTCAATTGCTCTGTCTCTATCCCCATAAATTTTTAATTTGCTTCCATTTTTCCTCTGGCTTGGTTGTTGTTGTTTTTTCATCTGACTTATGCAGAAGGGCCCCTCTCCTGGCATCTTCTAATCTCACCTCAGTGAAATGCAATGTCAACATTCATATTTGACCCATTACTGTGAAGTGAGCAAGTGTGAGCAAGTATGTTGGAAATAAAGTAAAATTATTTTCTTTGTCCCTGACCATCATCAAAAAATTGCTCTCAGTTGGAGCAGGGACTCCTTTCTGTTATGACACTTCCCATTGACTGCAACTATTGCAGTTACAGATAAAGCCAGTATGTCTTATTCATTTATTTGTTATTTCTGTGGTTGGTTGGTTGGTTTGTTCATTGGAACTTCAATGCTGTCTGAAGACATAATAAAGTGCATAAGCAATCTCTGGGGCTAAGGTAGAGGAAGAAACTATTTCAGAAAAATTTGGCAGATAAAATAGAAATCAAAATGTCCAGTGATAAAGTAAAATAAATTTTATTAAAAGAGCGAGGTTAGAAGGCAACTGTCTCTTCCCTGGAGACACTGGCAAGGACTCGATGGCTGCTGTTATCTGGGCCTGAGCTTCTTTTCTTTGGCATCTGTAGTAAAATTTCCAGCGACCTCAATACGAGTAAGACTGGAGTCAACATAAGCTCTTAATGTTGTCTCCTGCAGAGCTAAGTGCCACAGACTGGCCTTGCATTATGCACTGATCATCAGCTACTTCATCCCACCAATGTACTTTTAAAAATGCAAATATCAAGAAGTATCATTTCCATTCTAATGAGTGTTCCTACTTTAAGAATAAGAGATAAGCCAGATGTCCATATTCAAAAATTGCCCTTGAAATATAGGGTAATAGCTTGTTCTGACATTCTGACGCTTTACAACATGCTCCATGGTCAAAAGATGGGGAAGAATTCCCTTCCTCTAGTCTAGGAAAATTCTCATTCTAGATGTTTTTTCCTTTGGGGTTGCCTATGTCTCTTGCTTTTCTGTGGAGGCAGTCTGAGCAATGCACAGTCCAAGCACCTAAAGTGTAGGCAGTAGCATTTAGGTGAATCAAATCTTTAGCTGAAGTTCCACTACAATGAACTTTCATCTCCCACATTCTTCACCTTCCATGTCTTAATCACTGTCCTGTAATATGATTTTTGCTTGCTTCTATCGCAGAAACATCTAGAGAAGAAAGTTCTGTCTCTTCCAACAGTCTTTCTTTCTTCCTCTTTGGGACAATTTCAGAAAGAGAGATCTGTTGATTTAATTACTTAATTAGACATGAAGGCCAAGGAGTTATGTCCACACAGCACATATATAGCTGGGTTGTTTTAGACTTGTGGCTGGTTTTGAGATGTGTGGAACAGTGTATCTTTACAACTGCAGGTGGTGTAAGCATGCTTAGAGTCCTACTGGTAAAAGAAGTGTGGAAACTTTTTTTTCCTCAGTCTTGCTTTGGGGGTGGGACTGGAATGCATTGACAGTAGCCTCGTGCTTACCCATTTTTCTGGTGAAAATATTCATGTTGTAGGTGACAAGGAATTGTAGAGGCAGGTTACAGCTGAGTATCACTTTTAAGGATAATATTAAAATGAAAATATCCAACATCTAAAAATGTTTATGTCTATCCTCAGAAAAATCAGAATGTTTCAACCAAAATCAACCCAGCTGTCAGTTCCAAGCAGGAAAGATCCAGTGGTATTCTTGGATGCATTTAGATTGAAGAATTTGGAAATTATGTTCTAGTCTAAAGAATACATAAATTGCTCTCTTCTCGTGCTTGCTTATGGACTGAGAGGTCTGCACAATTAAATTATTGTTCCACAGGAGACTTTCAGAAGATGATTCATAGCCTCTATAGTCAATAAGGTTTTACATAGTTTCAGGCTGAAGGCTGTACATTAGCAGTAAATGTTTTCTCTCTGAATTACCAAATGTTTCTATAACTCAGCTCAAGATAATTGAGATGTTAAACCTCCCGTTCTTTTATGTTTGTCTTTGTCTACTCTGAAAGAGCCATGAAAGTTTGGTAAAGGGCAGGGTGCCTATCCTTGCAAACAAAAAGATTTATGACTTACCATTTGTTTCTTGAAGAGAAACTGTTCTGGCTATTGGACAGTTCTTCGAGGCAAGCAGAGGATATTTCTGAGCTTCATGGGCTTGGCTCGCTGAACCTACAGGCCACAGATGCTCTTGTTTCAGCATTCTGTTGTCGTGAGAAAAGGGACAGAGTTAAAGGTCTAAGTGATTTGCTCTATTCAAAGTATTTCCACTGGTTCTTCCTGTTTGTGTTTTATTATGTAGTGCATTTAAATTTGGAAGCAGGATTTCAGGGTAAACATTCTCAAATGTTGTAAACTGGTTTTGGAAAAGCAAAAAAAGCCCTTGTAGGACTATTCAGCTAAATAGTGACTTTTCTGGTGAAAGGTGGAATCAACCAAATAAATAAGGCAAGGTGCAAAAAGTTTATTGCTGCTCTCCTCATTAACAGAAAAAAAACAAAAGTTATAGTGTAATTTTATCTTTATGTTCCTTTTAACAGGGCTCTTGCAGCCAGTTATAGTCTTCTGTATCTGTTCTCAGATGTGCTTACACTGTCTACACGATTCTGGACCTGCATTGCAAGCACCAGGATCATCTCTGAATGAAGGAGACATGACTGTGTGTGCCATGTAGAGCCAGTTTTCCCTGGGTTGCTTACTCAGTACAGATATATTTATAATGATTAATCAGAAATGCTGTTACTGAATGAATGTGTAACTTGTGTCAGGATTTGGGACTGTAAGCTTCTCTTCAAGGGTTGTGAAGCAGTTGTATGCTGCCTGAGAAGACTCCTTGGACTTTACCAGGCCCTGAAATCCTTGGAAGAATTCCTTGGCATTAACTGAAAAACTGGGTACTTTTGCATGTTCAGTCTTCCAGATGGTGGTCTATAGACAGACCGTTTATTGTGCCTTATTTATGCATTTTTTTGGTCTGCAGAATATCAGGAATCTTTCTGATTTAGCAATGAATTTTAACTTTGAGCCCCACTGCAAGGAAGTGAATGCAACTGCCTTTATTAATACAAATTGTGCAGTTGGACAAATGTGATGGCATGAAAATAGCATACTGCTAACGTGCTTTTGAAAAGAAACTTCAAAGAGCCTGTATACAGTATGACCATTACATTGTACAAAATTTTCCTTTGAAGAGATGAAAAAAATATTGTTATGCATAGTATTTTCATCTGTCTATTACCCATTCCAAATATAGTCCTTGTTAAATATGTGGGATGGCAAGCATTTTACAGAAGGAGCTTCTTTTAAAATTGCTCAGGAACATAAAAGGTTGCCTTATTCTACAGACTACAAGTCAGCTAACTCAGAGCATGCTTTTGCATTAGTATTAATTAATATTATTTTTCCACAGCCTGTATAGCAATTCTTTTCTGTGTATACAAAGAAAATGAATGCATAATAAAGACACTAACTTAGAGAGATGTAGCATGAAAAGTGCACTACAAGGTCAAATCCAGCCCAAACTTCCTTTTTCCTTTTCATTAATATTTTTAGAAGGAGTCTTCAAACTTGTAGGTGGTGACTCAATGGGATTTGATATGAAGATGTGACACCTCATTTTAAATTCCTTAACCACATTTCTTAAGTTGACAGGAATGTCAGGAAGTGTGCCTGATAAGGCTTGCTGTCCTCTCCGAGCTGACTAATCATACATGAAGTCTTGGCAAGAGATAACCAGGTTACAGTAGAGCCAAAATGACATCACATCAACTCAATTTCATATCCTGTAGACACCAGTGCCTATCACCACTCCAGGTTGCTAACATCCTTGACACACAAATGGTATTTTCAGTCTCCAATGTCCCCCTTTTACCCTGTGTCTGTCACTCTGGGGTAAATCAGGAACAAATTTGTCACTAAATGTAAAGAACCATTAACTCACGGGCACTTTGTCATCTGAAGCATAATTTTCAGTGCACGGCTCGCCAATCCCTGGACTCTAGCTATTTGCATAACAGTTTGCTGTACAAATTTATGACGGAGGATAGTGCTGAACTTGTTAAAATTCCATGTGAATCTCAGCACAGAAAATGGACTGGTGCTTTAAATCTTAGAGAGTTGTTCACATCAATAATGAATTTCAAATAATTTATTCACTTCAAGTGTAAGTGGTTGGCATACAGTCCTTACAGCTGGTTTGTTGAGATAATTGATTTCCATATAGTTTAAAGATGGGGAAAAGAAACATATGACAACTACAGTAGGTTTCGAGGCAATTGTGAATGCCATATCAGTTTAATTATAGCTCCATCTTTAGCTAACATGGGTTCTGTCCTATTGGAATGAAAATATCCCAGCAACTTGAAATGTAACAGTGATGAATTTTTTATGTTCTTCTACCTACCTTGTATGCTCGCTTAGGGCACTGTTACAAGTACACTTCTAGCTTTTTTCAGTGGATAGTTAACATGACATGCTAGACTGGTCTGCATGACACAGATAACTCAAGGGAATAGCAACAAAGTAAATGAGATGCATTAGTATCTGGATGTGAACTGGGGGATATAAGTTCTCAGAACTTCTTGTTTAATTTATAGAATTGGTTTTTTTCCCCTGTGCATAAGATTTCAGAATGGTAATCATATTCAGGAAATGAGCTGTTCCCACTTCAGGTACTAATATCAACATGTAAAAGATAATCATTAACCAGATGTACCACTCAGCAGTGCCTATTATATGTAAGCAAGCTAGCTGAAGTGATAAAAGAAGCTTCTACTTAAAATGTAGTTATATTGACCATGGAGACAGTGGGAAAACCGTGAGAATTTTGTTTTGGTTGGATTTTTTAATTGACCACTCTATGCATGAAACCAGGGCTTAGAGAAACAAATAGTGTAAGAAAAATTTGCTTTGCAGCTAAGAGCTCATGTATGAAACATCCCCTTTGCTGTGGTCCAATCTGGCTGCCCCTACATGGGGCAATTTTAAAGGAGGTGGGCTGCCCCTCCATATTCTCCCAGATAGGATATGCAGAGGAGCAGAGAACCAGGACTACTAGAAACCCCAAACCTCACTCAATTTTTTTCCTTTCCACCAAAAATTGACTCACATAAATTGCAAATAGAAGACCTTTGTTTCATTCTTACTCCATTAATTCCTAAGTTCCACAGTGTAGTAAAGAAAGTAACAGACAGGGTGTCCAGTAAACTTTCCAGCAGTCAAGAATTCCTTACTGTGTTGTTTCTATTTCACCTGATGTAACTTCCCTGATTACAATCAGGGTCCTATACTTAAGTTCCACTGTTAAGTTGAAGCAACTCCTGTGGGCTGAGGCCATAATTTTGTTTCAGTTTAATAGAAAAATTATGAGTATATCTCAAATATTTTTCTGGCATCTGTGTATGATGGAATAAATGAGAAAGGACTCTCCTCTGAAATAAATTATAAACTGTAGTGGTGAAATAAGGGCTTCAATGGTCTAGCTTGACACAGATGGCACCACATTCCCTAACTTCTTTTTTTTTACAGATATATGCAAACTTTTGTTTTGACATTAGTAAAGAGCAGAAAGTTCCCCTCCAGCTTCCAAGATTTTTTTAGGAGTAACTGTTGAGGATCTGCAATTTAAGGCAAAATACTTGGCTAAAAAAAAAAAAAAAAAAAAAAGCCTAAGTCTTCTGGTATTTACTTCTAGCTCCAATTCCAGAATACTAGATTTCTTTTAAAATTAAGCACAAGAATAAGATGCTTGAAAAGATCCTGCAGGTCCCTGACAGTCACCACATAAGTATTTTGGGGTGCATAATCACATTACAACTTTGCTCCGTGTTTTTGGCTCAAATATGTAGTTTTGATTCTGTAAGTGTGCATTATGAACACGTATTCATAATTTGGGGTTGGAGCTTAGACTGGGTCTTGTATCAGTAAGTCCCTGTGGGGAGTCACACCAAAATCATCTTAGCTGTTCTAATTTAAAGACAGTAAAGACAGTCCTGGAATGATGACCAAGGGCTCTGGAGATTTAAAAAGCCTTATTGGCACAGAGATGCATTAACATTAGTGAGGGTTGAGATAAGTGAAGAAAATAAAATGGGGGTTCTATGCACAAGCAACTCTCTCTAGCATCCGTTTTTACAATACAACAGAAAATTTTGATTGCATGCTGGTGATTGATTTTGTTTGCAAGAGGTTCCTGAAATGTATCAAGAAGTGGAAGTGAACTGGAAATTGTAAAAGAGAATTCACCAGTCAAAGTACCACCAAGACTTCCTATGGGAGAACAAAGTTGCAAAAATACCCTTTCACTTTTAAATATAGGCTCAGGTCTTGTTGATATGCCTGGAGTGGCTTGCTATGGGCAAGCAGGAATTCTGCCAATGGAGATAAAGTAGCCAAGTGTGAAATCTGCTATAAATAAAGGAAGTGTTCTGTAAAAGCACTGTGCCATGGGATTTAACCTTCTGCAACTCTGAATGTAGCCAGGTGAGTGGCACACACTAATAAATAGATGCCAACAATTTTTTGTGTGCATTTCACACTTTCATTATGTATTTCAGGTTGCATTTTTGCCTCCCAAACTGGTGAGCTAACTTGAATACTAAATAGATAGTGGAGACTGACACTTTTCTTTTTAGTCATTGACAGTAACTCGTAACACCCTGCTTCCTCCCCTCAGCCTCCACAGGGAGAGAAGGGAATAGCTGGAGAATAGGATCTCTCCATCTCCAGTGGATGCTTGCATAACTCTTTGACTTCAAAGGGGACGTGGCCTGTCCAAGCATCTAGTAACTTTAGTAGCTTTTAGGACAAATGTTTGTTAGATCTCAGAGTACCTGATTTACTTGCCATCCTCAGCCACTGAACAGCCATAATCAATTTCAAGGGAAAAGGCTTAGAATCACAGAGCTATAGAATGCATTCAAATATCATAAAACAACATTTCTTGTGTGACATTTTTATGTAAAAGTTGTTCCTGTATCTAAGAAAAAACAGACTACTAATTCTTATTTAAATGTCTGCATAGAATACAAGGATTTGCACATAAATTTTCCACGACTTCTAAGATATGACATAAAATGTGTCATTGACAGGAGTTTGTCCCTCTCAGAGTTAGTGAAAAAAGCCCTTGAATAGTTTGAATCAGACTCCAGGCTTCCAACTCTTATTTGTGGAGATTAAAAGTATTTCTTGATATCCAAGAGCTGCAACTACATGGTAGAACATGTCTTTTCAGCTTATAGAATGTGCTGTGTACTGTGGCAAGTTGTTAGTCATGCAACAGGGTTAATCTTTCAGGAAGCCATCTGATAACTGTATCCACAATTATGAAAACTGCATTCAGTAAAGAAAACAACTTGGGCACATTTGTTGCTTTCCTTGCTGAAGGCTACCCTAGTGGTGCATGCCTTGAGAAGTTCTGCAATAGCAGCAGAGCTGCTGGCAACAAGAGTGGCAAAGTTTTTAGGGCTAGGTTGAAAAGCATGGATGTTGCTGGGAGAATGACCTTTTGGACACTTGAACGACATCCTGCATTGCCCTAGCTTCAGCTGAGACTTTTTTACTTCCATGTCCAACCTGAGCACTTGCTTCAGACCCATTGTCCCAGCCAGGTAACATCTTGCTGCCTACTTTCATTCTACTGTTTCTATAAGCAAATGGATGTTATCTGCTGGCTCAAAATCTTATTTTCTTTCAGTTTCTGGCCAAGAAGTGGTGTTTGATTTTTCTAAGTTGCTGAGAGAGTAAGCATGATTGAATCCATGTGTTGCAGAAAGGATGTCAAGACAAACTCATATGAATTAGCAGGCTCCACAGTTGATGGCACATATCAAAAATGACAAAGAGAAAAAAAGAAGTGAGGGGAAGGAAGGGGGCAGAGAGAAAACTCTCCCCAGTGGCAAGCTGGAAGGAGAACCTGTTATTGGCATCCTGAGACAAACAACTTCCTCAGGCATCCTATCCAGGGCAATAGGCAATTCCAATACAGTGCTTTCCCTGCAGCAACTACATTGTTTTGTTCAGGTCTCACTCAGGCTCCCGACTGATTGTTTCCATTTCCAGGGCAAGCTTTGAGCAGGGGGAGATGCTGTGTGGCTGGTTAGTTGGTGAGCTCTGTAATTTTGAGTTCCTTAGCTTAAACCAAAGTTACAATCAAAGGAAAGACAGAGGAAAAGGAGTGGGTGATTCTTGCCCTGATGACAGTCACTTCCACTGGAACGTGCCACGCCAACACTGATGGAGTACAGAGGCAATATCCCACTTACCTCCAGGAGGGCCCTGTGGTCTCGGGAAATCCTGGTGCCACTGCACAATTTCCATGGTGCCAAAAGGGTCATTCACCCCTTCCAGTGCCATGCAGCAGAAGACAAGGAATGCTGTGTGTCCCTTCATTATAAAAACCATCCAACTTTCCAACCTGAGCAGGACACACCAGTCACTGCCCACGGGGAGGACAGGCTGCTGTAGGGAGTTTTGTTCACCTAAAAGGCACTTGGAGGTAGGCAAAGAACTGTTGCTGGTGACAATTTGCACACCTGTAAGTACTGTTAAAGAGTAACAGTAAATTTATCAGCAAATGAATTGGTACTCCTGAAGTGCTTGATTAACTGGTGTGAAAAATACATTAAGAAATCCTATACATTATTCAATTGGCTGTTGCCTAATGTTTTAGATTACAGAAAAAAAAATGGAAAGCCATGTCTCACATTAAATATTTACCTCCCTCTGCCCAGACTGTGTGCAAGGATTCTCTAAAACTTCTCTGCATCAGAGTGTAAAATGTTGTTTGTAGAGTCGGGGACCCAATGCCACTGCTTCTAGGCTAAACTGTTTGTGTTTGGATCATAGTGTACACATACTGATATTTGTGGCGATGTAAAAGGCCTCAAGATGTAAAAGAATAGTATCATATTTAAATAGGAACTGGATAGCCAATTTTAGTGATTTATATTACAAAAGTTCCTGGAAATAAAATAAAGAATTATTATATAAGTGCATTTCACTTATCCATATACCAAAATGCATTTCATAATTAGTCTGTTAGCATAGAACCATGCTATGCTGGACATGATAATGTAAGGAAGCAGGCAGCTGACATGTAATCCCTACATATTCTCTTTTCATATGAAATTCTGCTTACATAGACCATCACACATACAAAAAAAACCACATTATAATTGTCTTCTCCTTCCTAATGCACCATACACAGCGATATAAAAAATGGCTTTTATCCATACATTTCATTTGATAAAAAATGAACATCTGAATGCCTATGAGAAAAAAAAAAAAAAAGGGAAAAAAAAAAAGAACTAACATAGAGCTTTTCACTTTTGCTCTTGAATTTCCTTGACTTCCAATTCTTTATGTTAGTAGTCACATGATCTTTCTCTGGACTCTGCTGTGGCTCTGTGCGAGCTGCAGAGCTGCATTGATGCAATCTGCATGGCAGTGCACCTATGGAAGGTGCAACCTGCTGGCCCCAAGGGACTGTGGATACCACGGCTGTGATGGAGGGTTAGAGACATTTTGTGGCCTTTTCCCAAATAATTTATAACTTTAAAAATTTTGTTTGATTAAATCCATGTCTGCTGACATCTATTTAAGTGAAACCAACCTACCAACCAAAAACCACCCAAAAGAACCCAAACAAAAAAAAAAAAATGCGGAACTGCTGGTTTTGTATTAATGCATGAGCAGGAGGCCTTAATTTATTTGATATCTGTTTGCATAACCCTAACTAATTTTATTTATCTAGATTATTTATTATTCATAGACCTCTGTAAACACTGGCCACACACAAGCCATCAATATGTTTGCACTTCTGCATCTGCAGTGATGGATTCTGATTAGCCTTTCAGAAACATTTCATAGTCACTTCATTCTAAAAGCAGCATCTTACTGTTTAAGGAATAAATTTGAGATCTTAACCCCATATTCAGACATTATTTTGTATTAACTGATTTTAAATCAATCATTAGAAATTGGCATCTCCACATAAGTTTACAGCTTGTAACAATTAATACTCTGCAGAATTAACTTTTCACAACTGAACCTGTGACACTCATATTAGGTATACAAAACCTAAACCTATATAAAGAAATAAGATAAATGTTTTTGTTTAGTTGTTTTCTTTTTATTTGTTCTGATGATAAAATATCAATATCTTGCAGTAGTTCTAAATAAGTATGAAAAACATTTCGCTTATCAATGAATATTCTATTTTGCTGCTTTGTTTATAATGAAAAAAAGTAGCAGCTAAGTATAGAAAGATTTATTTTCACTTTTATCATTCACTTGCAAGAAGTTATTCTCCAATTACTTATTAGCTGTGGAATAATACTGAAATTAAAATGAGAACCCCAGTCAATATTGCATGCATCAAAAATGATGAAAATCTTCACTTACTGAGAACTGTGAAATGTTTATTCGTTTTTAGACAGAGAGTCCTCCAGGGAGTGCTACAAATCCACACAAGCTCACTGCACCTTCAATGTTACATTTGGAGTGTTGATTTAGATTGAATATGTGTAAAAACTCCTGTCAGCAGACAGCTCTCTAGTGACTATACATCTGCAAAGGCTCAAGAACATAAACTATTGCAACATGAGTCTGGAATAAATTATGCTCACCTCACAAATTCTAGATCTGCTTGGTCCACAGTAACAAAAGAAAAACTGCTGTGTTTTAGAATTAGGGAACCAGAGTTTATTCTCATCATCCTGTATATGTGTGTGTAATTTTAGAACAAATCTTTTTCTGAGTAGCAGAATGTTAATGAAATCAGCAAAGGAAAGAAGGTTGGTGAAAGTAGGACATGAAGAGATGTGAGACTGGTACAGCAAGTTCCCTGAGCTAATTCAGACCAAAGGTAATGAAGCTGTCTTCTCTTCAGGAAAAAATGAATCAAGCTTTTTACCCCACAGCATCCTACTTAGTTCAGATTCCTTAAAGCTACTCTGTATTCTCTGCAAAGATAAAAACACTTCTAGTTTGTACCTCAAAGATTATCAAAAAGGTCATTCATACTGGAACAAAAAACCAAAAAACCAAAAAACCAAAAAAAAAACAACAAAAAAAAAAATTTAAAAAAAAAAAAACAAAACTACTTTTCCCAATATTCTCTCTCCAGAAAACCAAAGTAGCTACACAGTGGGTCATCACTTGCTACTATTATAGACCCAGATTTTGCATTCAGTAGGCGTTTCAGGATTTGCCTTCCATGAATTTACTAAGTCTTTACTGAGTTTACTTATCTTTAAGGATTTGCAACAACTTGTGGACATGAATGAGTCTCACACTTCAGCTACCTGATCTGTGAAAAAAAAAGCTCTCTTTCATTTGGTTTGTTACCTGGTAATGTCTTGTGTACTGCTTGTTCCTGCATTGTGATAAAATGCCAATAATATTTCATATTTACCTTCTCTGTGTCTCCTGAAGAAATGACATTCTGTGTTAACCCTCAGTCACTTCTTGTCCACACAGACACCTTATAGTCTTTAAGACATCCTCATTCAGAATCTAATCAATGCAGCAAACCATTCTCTCTTTCTTTCAGTGTATTTTTCTAGGTTTAACCATATTGTTTTTGAGATTATATGACTGTACATCACAGGCTATATATCAGCAGAATACTTTCTGATCTGTTCTCCAGTATTTTCCTAATGTTCTTAACTGGGTTTGCTGCTGTTGAACACAGGGCTGATATATTTATCAGGCTATCCATGATGTCTTTCCTGAGATGAAATTGTTAATTTAGTGATCACGGCCATGTAGATGTGTTTGTTTTTCCTACGTGCATTGTCATTATTGAAATAGAATATATTGACTATTATTTTATTGCCCAGACACTCATAGAATAATAGAATGACAGAATCTTTTATGTTGGAAAAGAATCTTTAAGATCATCAAGTCCAACCATTGACCCAGCACTGCCAAGTCCACCATTAAACCATGTCCCCAAGTGCCACATCTAAAGTCAGCTAAATACCTCCAGAAATGCTGACTCAACCACTTCATTGAGACAGCCTATTCTGCTGCTTGACAACCCTTTCCATGAGGAATTTTTTCCTAATATCCAGTCTAAACCTCCCTTGGTGCAACATTTCCTCTTGACCTATCACTTATTACTTGGGAAAAGGGACTGACCCCCACCTGGCTACAGCCTCCTTTCAGGCAGTTGTAGAGCGTGATAAAATCCCCCCTTGTGCCTCCTTTTCTCCAGGCTAAATACTTCTAGTTCCCTCAGCCACTTCTCACCAGACTTGTGCTCCAGACCCTTCCTCAGCTCCCTTGCCCTTGTCTGGGCACACTCCAGCACCTCAATGTCTATCAGAAGGTGTATATCAGGAGGACTTTTTTCTTTAATTCTTCTCACAAGTTTTAGTTTTTCTACTTTCAGTAATTCTGTGTTAGTACAGATCTCAGCCCAGGTTCCCGTGGGTCTCCAGCAGTACCGTTTTAACTGAGAAAACTGACCATTTATTCTTTCTTCCTTATTTGGTTCCCTCACACTTCTTCCCCGTGGTGAACATGCTGCATCTACCTATGAAACAAGTCTGATTTGTACTGTCATATTGCAGCTACAAACACTGTTTCAGGCAATGAAATGTACAATTAGTCTTCCTTGTCATTTGCCTTTTTAGTTTCTTTACACATGATTTCTTGCTATAGTTCTTACATCCTTTCTGCTTCAGTTTTCATCTCTATCACTTTTCCTCCTGTGTCTTTGTGTTCACTTTCCCATCCACCCAAGTTCCCATACAACATCTCCTGTTACCCTTTCCTGGATGACCACAACCTTTTCCTCACTACTCACATCTCTTTATACAGGTTTACTAGAGATACGGTATCTGCATCATTTCTTTCATTCCACTGTCAATGTCTTGCTAAAAACAGCAACCAGATGTGACCTGTGCATGAGCTAAAGCCACTGAGTCTAGAGGAAGTCTCTTCACTAGGGTAAGTAGAGTTTGGAGTCAAGCTTTCTGTGAAATCAGGCTGATTTATGTAGGAGGCTGGTTTGCAGACACTGCGCTGCTACTCCCAGCAGATTTAGGGAACAGGAAATATGCCACTTCCCCTCTTGGGCTGTTTGACCAGGTGACTCGGATGCCATCACAACAGGGGGAGATCTGCCCCAATGGGCTGAAGTGCACCAGGCTGAAACACACTCTTCTCAGATTCATCCACCCCTCCAGTGAATTACTGGCAAGGGGCGAGTAGCTCTAGGAGGAACATTGCAAAAGCTCAGGAATCTATGCCTTTCCTAGTATTTGGCAACTAAGGGATAATGGAACTGCCAGCAGATACAGAGAAGAGTGAACAAAGCCGTGCACCAAGCAGGAAGTTGATTAACTCACTTGGGCTTGCTGCAGTTGACTGTAGAGGCAGCAACAAAACACAGGACAACCAAGCATTGTAGCCACCAGCCTGGAGAACTGTGCTGAATTTTGGTCTTTAGTCCTATGGCTCCTTCAAACAAACAGGTAGCAACCACAGCACTTAGGTATCTCAGCATGAGCATAGCAGAGACAGAGCAGCCATCCTGTCAGCTGTCTGTCACCCATGACGTGGAGCAGCAGAACTGGGACAACATAGCGGAATTTCTTTACAACAGGATAGAGCCTTCCCACATGATAGGACTTCTTTCCTCATACCTCAAGCTTTGATTCTCTTAAATGTCCTTTTTGATGCCAGCATTTCCTTTTCTTCCTCATATATCCAACATCCTTGTTTTATCCCATCATCACCAGGGAGCTCTGTGGGATTCAAGATTCTGAGTATATAGAAAATTTTGTGAGATGGGAATATCTGGCAATGGGTAAGAAAGTGGAAAAGACCATTTCTGTGATGTAGCTTGTTACCTTTACTGTTCTCAAAGCCATTTGTCAAGCATTAAGTCAAATAACCATCCATCTCTACTGGACTCTGCTCTTACACTTACAAGTACCTTACTCCTCCAGTGGTACTGAAAACAGCAGAAACATCCTTCCCACCAAATAAATACCCTTCATGAGAGAGAGTGATGGACTGAACCTCTTTGGCACAGAGAGGCAATCTGAGCACAGCATGGGGAAGTGAAGGTGCCACAATAAACCATTTCAGTGAAATAACTGAGTCAGCTCTCCTGTGCTCTAAGTGCTAATGGCTGGAATGACCACACCTTGTGGCCACTGCTCTGCTTCTGCCAAGGGATGTTTTCTATTGGGTGACCTCCTCTTCAGGGTAGGCAGAACACTTCTGCTGTTGCACTGCTTTTGCAGACAGGTTCTTTGTGCTAAATAACATGACATTTCTGTTGGAGGTTCATGGTCACTGTTTCTTCAATGCATCTCTAAATATTTTGCCAAAGCCACCCATTCTCTGCCATCTGTCAGGTAGCAAGAAGAAAGAATGTGGCTTCTACTATGCTAAAGGACAAGGGAACATGTGGTGAGATGAGACAAATTCACATCATCACCTCACAGCATCTTCTTTCATGTGATACGTTATGAATCACAAGGGACTATTATATGTGTAGTGTAGAAACCAGAAAGTTAAAACCCCACAGACTAAGAAACTGCAGTGGTGTTATGAAGCAAAAGATGCTAAAGCCCTTTCTGGTTTGACATACCAGTGACCACAGTAATAGAGATTTTGTAGTGATTCTTTTCAGCCAGTAAGCTAAGTCTTTATGGACAATGCCCACAGTTTATACTTCTCATAAGAGCAAACGTGTTTTATCTTCTATCTAAGCTGTTTCCACACTTCCGTATGCTTCCAGTTATTTATCTTAATTGTGGAAACAAAAACAAATACACTACATGTAAAGAAATGACTTGACCTTCCTTCCATAGGCCACATCCTATATTCTTTGTGTGCTCCAAAGCTACCTTGCACTCTGATTAACTTGACTAGGAGCTGTGTTTGTGTATATTCTCACACAAAATGTATCTATAACCTGCCCTCACATGGCTCCACAGAGCTCAATTGAAATCCCAGAACTTCAGCTGTGGTATTAATCATGTATTCATGATGGAATGTGGGTTGCGAGAAAATATTTAAGAGTCCATAGAAATTTTGCTTTAAAGCATGCAATCCCTAAATATTTGGGTTCACATTATAGTCCTTTAGCTAGGATTTATTAGACTATTTCATATTTGCCTTTCTGTTTATTTTGTAAAAGTATACTTGTCTAGCACACATTTTTATGCCAGCCTTGCTTTGCATTTTTACAGTCTGCTAATTAGACCATTTTAACTAATTTGTTTGCATTTTGTATGAGCAAGTTGGGCTTTTGGATTGACTAATGTAATTGCAGCCAGTTTCTGCCAAATACAAATTACTCTTTCTAGTGTGAGCTAGAGAGAAAAGTAAATATTTAATAGCCATCAATACCCTTGCAGCATTCTAAAGTGTGCTTTTTTCCTATGGAAAGTTTAAATAATTTCTTCAGTGCTTGATTGCACTTTAATGTTAAGAAATTATTTTTTAATCTTTTTTTAAATAATAATGAATTAGACATTTTAGAATGTCCGCAAGGGTTTTATTTCTGTGCACTTTGCAGTTTTAAATTCCAACCTTTAAGATCTGGTACTTTGATGTTTGAAGTTTATTTGCTTAGCTTTTTATGTACTGAGTACCATCTCCTGAAAATGTTTTACTGGGATGTACTTGGATTTTAATGTTTCTAAGGGAGGAAGACAAGTCTTATAGCAAAGTTAAATTGTAGGAGTTTTGCTTGCTTTCTCTCTTTTACTTTTTTTTTTTTTTTTTTCCTTCAAAGGAGCATAGCAGAAGACAAGAACTGGTTACCAAACATCAGCATTAATTGTATCTGTATCTTGAACTGCAAGTCTAATTGCTTCTTCTCTGCACAAGTGTACATAAAGGCATAAGAGCCCCAGAGTCTTAAGCAGGTTAAAGCTCCTCAATTTCCAGCCTTAATATTCCTGGGGTACTTGCTATGATATTGATGAAGAAGAGCACCTGCTCACCAGGGCAGGGCAACCTTCTTCCTTTTCCTCTTCTTCATGTTTCACTCCCTCTGTGACCTATGCAGAGAACAGGGGTGTGTCTGCCTCACCCGAGGGGCTGCCTCTGAAATGTTATACACAGAACACATTTCTCAGGTCAGGGACATCATAAAAGTCCAAGAGGTGTTGCTCTCTGACAAAATTTGGTGATGGTGCTCTACATCCTGCTGTGCCCTCGGGGGTGTTATCTGTGCATTTTCCCTGGGGTGTGAGTGCTTCAGTCTCTACTTTCTTTTCCCACATGAAGCTTTCAAATGCATGAATCCCACAGGTCTTAGCCAATAGCCTAAGGGGTGGGACAGCTGTTGTTTTCTGCCACCCACTGAATGTGGGAAAGCAGGAGGGTTTGACCAGGAGATGTGGGTACTGGTTACTTGGTACCTGGGCAGCCTTAATGCATTTTAAACCTTGTCTTACCTCTTGTGCAGCTGGTACCAGTCCCAGGATGCTGTGGGAAAAAGAACCTGCCTTTGCCCATCTTTCTGCTTCATCTGATGAAGCTAAAATGATTAACAGATCAACAATGAGATCCAGCACTAATCAGAGAGAAATCAAAACACCTTTTAGCCAAGTCCTTGACATGTCAGTACTCATTTTATTTTCAGATAGGGTGTTAACACCATGTCATGCAACATCCATAACTATTAATTAAGACAGTGAATATAAAAACACATCCAAATGACAACAGAAGTCCATATCATCAGCAGGTTATAGAACCAGGATCCAGATTTCATCATCCCAATGGCCGAATTCCTTCTCTCTGTTTCATTCCTGGTACAGCAAACGTGTCACGGAGCATGAAGCAACAGGTTTTTGTTGTATGTTCCATCACTGTCTTCACAATCCTCTCATCATGTGCTAAGAACAGGTGCACTGCAAAAAGTAATAATCTTTTTTTGGCTTTGGTATTTGCATGTCATAGATGGATGGGCAGGAGATTTGATCAGTGAACTAATCATGCTGTTCTGAGAATGTTACTATTAGCAGGCAGTCTTACCTGCCTCCTGGATAAATTTAATTGTGACATTTTGTTAATAAACCCAAAGCTGTCTTTCTCAGATTTCTGCAAGTTCCACAAATATGAGTGGCAAATTTGAGCATAACTCTGTAGTAGGAATTGCCTACTTGTATTAATTTTTTTAATGTAATACTACACGTAATACTAAAATTTGATACTGAGAAGCTGTAATTAATTTAACTATATTTAATAAAAGTAGATTTAATACTAAATTTAATGTATATTTTCCATTATGGACATGGTTGCTCTTTGGGACAATGCTCTGTGGTCCTTATATACTGAATTTCTAGAGTAAGTGTGTTTTCATGAAAGACACAGAGAAAAGTACCTCCCTGGGTATCCTTATATTTTCTATCTTGGTATCAGTATTTGGTAAGTGAAGAGGACAGATTATTGAATAGATTTGTTTATCTACTTTTCTAAGTGTGCCCATCTGAACACATATTGAAGAGCTGGTGTGATTTTGGTACCCCTGAGAGGAAATAAAAAGGTGGAGGCTTTGAAGATGTTGGTACCATCACACATGAGGTCTGTCTAAAAATACTGCACAGATCACCTCCAGAAAACAGAAGGAAGTCAGGTAATTCACTCACTTCTGACAATTTTATGATTTTTCCATTGTGTTCCCTTGCTGCTAACAGGATTATTCACACAAGGAACACAATAGCAGTTTAGCCTTAAGCAGTTGGCCTCCACACTGATGCACAAATGAGCATGTCAACTGGTGCTTGCTGTGATGCAGAGAGCAAACTAACCAAGAACTGGACTGTTATAAGTCATAGATAACTGAAATTTATTTTAATCATTTCTGTCACAGGAAAGTATTTTCTAAATGTGATATGTCAAAACATCCCAAGAAGTGACATGTAATCCAAGGCACATGTTTTATTCTTGGTTACATTTGCAAATTGAATCTCAGTACTTTCAAGGCATTTTGAATTTAAAGTAATATTGTTAAATGCCTGTGTTCTTGATAGTTAACTAAAGCAGTGACACGGGAATATTCAATAAAGGACTTCAGTACAATAATTCATTTATTCACTGAATACCTTGTCTTAACAACTGACAACTTTTACAGATCTGATCCCTCTCCAGAGATTTTGTCATTCTCCAACACACAACAGCAAGAGATGAGGAGATGATAAAAAAATGTATAGTACTTTTCATATTCAAATAAATATCCACCATAAAAAACAGGTGCTTTTCACCAGCTACATCACAAGACCTTTCAGTGTTTGCTCTCTGCTTTATTTCTTTAAAAGCCTATGACACTCAATGTCTTTACAATGTCACGTCCTGGTAAAACTTTACAGGAAAACAAATCCCGTGCATTTCTTTCTAAACCTACAATGGTGTTTCTCACACTGATTCAGCCTGAATGTCCCTGTTATGCTAGGTTGTCTCAGCAATTTCCAGCATTTCATACTTCAAGGCAAAATATCTTGTTTGTAATTTTGTCAGTTTCTAAGGTCAGTATTTCTGCACTTGAAGAGTAGCTTAAATGTAAGGGGCAGTGCATCGGTCCCTCTATGTTACTGTAACAATCCAGCAGGAAAATTCTTGATTCAAATGATGGACACAGAATATGAAATAGCTGCTATTTCTTAAACATATACATCCTCTATAAATTTGTGCTCTGCCCATGACATTTTTCCACTAAAGACAGACATATTTAGGAGAGAAATTTCCATGTGAATGGCAAGACATTTTGCAATCATTGTGTGAATGAAAAGAGGAAATTACCATCACCAGTTTTAGACTATTTTATTTATATCAAGAAGTAGATGTTTCTAGTGTTAATTAAACTCTGTTTAGATTATGAGAGCAGTGAGATCTTGTCCAAGATAAATTCATGGTTCATTTTATATCATTTGTACCTGTAGTTTGGATTTAATAGACCAAAATGAAGATATGTGTGGGGAAGGTATACGTGAGAAAAAAGTGCATGCAAAGCAGTGATGTGAATAGTGTGAAAGAAAGAAAAGCCAAAGAAGGAAAAATAATGGTCTGGACAGATGTTGCAGAAGTTTCTACTCACCTGTGATAGAAAGAGGTGCTAGCAAAGCTGTTCCTTGTTGTGTTCTACATTAATACAGGAATTCCACAAAATTTTATGTCTTGATCAACACGTGGGTTTGCACCTCCAAGAGTATAGATCTATGCCTAGCCATCACCTACATGATGCACTTCAACACAAATCATTTCTTGTGTTGCTGCTAACTATGAAATTTTGTTTACAAAGACAAGCATCACTTTAAAAGGTGATAAAGACGCAATGAACAGGAGCCAAACTTTTCAATTGCCAACACATTCTATAATGTACATAAAGTATACTTAAAAAACAGGAATGCCAGTTATGTTTGCAAGTGGCTTCAGATTAACAAGGGCAGATATAATCCAAAGTACTGCTTAAAGGTCAGTGAAAGGTTTAAAGGTTAAACCCTGCTCCTTTTTTTTTTTCACTTCGGACTCCAAGGGTTTCAAAAACAAAGGTCATTTCCACTCTCAGCTACACTAGTGTGAATTTAATATTCACAAGTGCTTGGACTTAGTTGGATTGGTGTGGATTTACAGCAGAAGTACTTCCAGCTCTGGCCCTATATTGCTGCTTTGCTGCTTCACTGCTTCGATGAAAGAACAGGTTTTTTTCAGGTGCTACTTTCACCTAAAAGAAAAATAGATGTAGCTATATCTATATCATCTAACTATCTCTGTGAAAATTTGTCCATGGATTTTTCAGAGCCGAGAAGCTACACAAAATACTCTGAATACACTGTAGATGTTGAAAATACATATCATTGGGAAAGGTGAATTTTCATATTAAATAACCTTTTTTGAGGTTCTTTATCTAGAAGCAAGAATAACATACTTCCATCAGCAGTTCTACGGCATTTTCAAATGTGGTGAAAACGTTGTATTATATTTTACTGTTTGTTAAGAATAAAATCATCATATTCTTAATTCTATAATAACTTATAGAATGAAGAAAAAGAAGAATGAAAAGAATGTCTTATCTCAAATGAGGTATGAGGTTTCCAATCAAGATAATCTGAGGAAATGTATAACAACTGTGATCCTAGAACAACATAATTGTTTTCTTTTCCACTTGTTTTTCTACTATTAGAAGTTAGAAAACCATACCATTTAGCAAAATCTTTAAAAACCATCAGCCAATATACAAGAATATAGAAGAATATTTACATCT
This sequence comes from Vidua macroura, assembly GCF_024509145.1. Taxonomy (NCBI): domain Eukaryota; kingdom Metazoa; phylum Chordata; class Aves; order Passeriformes; family Viduidae; genus Vidua; species Vidua macroura. The sequence continues at coordinate 30,204,779 of NC_071573.1, forward strand.
TTTCTTCCTGGAGAAATACTTCAAGTCTCTCCCTTTGTCTCCACACTTCCTCACATTCCCTGAAGACAGAAAATCTTCCAGGGCCTGGAAGATTCAGGGTCAGTCCTGAAACAAATTGCAAACATGATACACTTGAGCTCAGGGGCACTGCCTCCACCTGCTCTCTGCCAGCCACACCACCCACCAAAAGTCCATCCACAAATATTCTCTCCTGGCTGGGTCTGTAAGCAGTCACTGCTGGAGAAAGTTGCTTCAAGAAAATGTGGAGAGTTTAGTGATCAATATATAGAAAGTTTACAAACCACATTCTACAAATTCCCTTTGGACATCTTCCCACAATGTTATCCTGAGAGGTAGCTGGGTCAGCAGCAGCAAGGAGCCTCATAGGATCCATTAGCTCCCTCTTGGTCCTACAGGCTCTTTGCACTTCCCTGTTCTCCTCCTGTGCCCTCAAGATCATTCTTCCTCTGCTATTTCCATTTTATATCCCACTTCTGTGCTGTCTCTTCAAGTGTCCTCTCAGAATCTCCTCTGCTCCCAAAGCTCCAAATCTCCTGTTCTCATTCTTTCCATGCTATCCTGCCACTTGCCCATGCCTGCACAATACCATTCCATGGGCAGCGCTCACCCCAAGGTTCCCTGCTTGGTTTCTAAGCCAGATAGCATTATGGATAAGCTTTTTATCAAGTAATATTTTTTAAGCCTTTTTTTTTTCCTCTTGTGAAGGTCTCTGAAGGAACTAGACTAGATTTAAGTCATCATCTCATGCAGAAGGAAAGATGAAATGTTGCATGAGAGACAAAAAAGAGAAATGGCAGCCTTTTTATAATACATCCAAAAATACAGTACAGTTTTGGGAATCGCAGCTGGTTTTATGACCCATCTGACAACTCATGGCTTGAAAATCTGCAAGATGTTTCCTTCCCTTGATCACATACCTGTAAAAGCACTACCAGCAAGTATTGCCAATGTGACCTTGTGGGGTATTTTTTTCCCTTTTCAGTCATTGTAAACAGTCATACAAATGAATTCAATTGCTTGGATATGGATAGAAAATAGATACACAAGAATGACAATTTGGGCAATGTATACTCATTTCAAAAGTCAAGAAAATATTGACAGAAAACACTTCTGCATTTTCCACTGGAATTACTGAATATATTTGATTAAACATATAAACTTCACTTTGGTATTCAAGTTCACCAAGCATGTTTGGAATAACAATTATTCTATTAACATACTGACATGATCTAGTCAAACAAAATTAAACATGTTTTGGGGTAATAAGATGTAAAGCCTTATTTAAGTATTGCTGCTTTTTTAAAACAATGGAGAGACAGCGATATCTGCAGAATCAAAACAATATTCCCACAAAAACTGCAAATTAAAATCATTAACCTCAGCCTTGACATAAGCATCTTTTTCCTCAGGGGCATGGACCAGCTGTTCTCAAAGAGAAATTTTAGTTTCAGAAAGCTCCCAGGAAAAATAAACAAAATACAATGGTGTACTATTCATAATATATAACAAGTTGTCTCTAATTCTGTACCTAATCAGTATAAGGCCAGAAGAAAAAATAAAATTCCTTTAAAACTAAAAATTCTTATCATCTTAGAGATTTAGGGAAGCATCTGAAAAAGTTTAAGGCATCACATTCTATCCATGGCATTGGCTTAACAACCTGTACAGGCTCAGGTGCACCATCTTATGCCAGATTTTCCAAACTGTGAAATTCTAATAATATTTCTTACCTTGTTCAGAGCAGCTGAAAGACTTTAGTTAGAATAATACTTGATATTCTTTGTCCTCTTGTCTACTCTGGTGCAATAGGGCCTGGCTTTTAAGCATTTTACTGTGACATCTTTGTTATCTGTTACCGCAAAGTTTTTGATGGTGCCATATATATGTACATGATGCTTTGTAAACAGCAAGGTTCAAAACTGCTGAACTTGTGCACCCAAGCGTTAACCTACATGCAAGAATAATCTAGTTAATGAAAAGATGACCAGGGAAAGCTAAGTCTGTCTGTAAACTCAGGATGGGAGAGGTAGCATGGGCTGTGGCTGGCACTAAGAAGACCTAAAACTGCCACTGACCCATTGCATGATTCTGAGGAAGCCATTTCACCTTTCTGTTGTGCTTTTCTTCTCAGCCTTCATCTCTCCAACCTGCCAGCCCTTCACAGCAAGATCTGTCTCTTATGATATATCTCACAGCAGGAGCTCAGCTGGGGCTTCCAAATTAGAGCTGATTGGGAATTTTGCAATGAAATGAATTTTCATTAGAAAGTGCAGCTCAGTTTCAGCACAGTTCTGCGGTGCAGTTGTGGGGATGCTCACCCAATATATGGGGAAGCAAATTCAGATAATGACTCTGAAGAATGCTTTGTTATAGGAAGTAGATCACCTCCAGGAGGAACTGTGGAGTGCATCTTGCCCAAGGATAACTATCAGGCTGTGGGTGAATTGACAGTCCCCTGCAGTTAGAGAGACAGCAGGTCAGGAATTTGAACCCAAGTATGCATGGGGAGATCACATGTTCTTTTGGTGGGAGCTGTGTTTGTTTGTTTGTTTGTTTGTTTGTTTGTTTGTTTGTTTTGTACCAAAACCAAGCCTTCTAAAAGCACTTATGTTTGCTGCAATAAAGCACTGGAACATCAGTGGAATACTGGGAAGTTTCATAGGTAGATTTAGTCAGCCTTACTTGATTCTGCTTTGAACCTGCCTGCTGTTAACGGTGAGATCAGATGTATTTTAACTTGTAAAATACTTACAGTCTAAAGGAGACTAACAACTTCAGAATAAATAATGATCAAATATCGGAGGAGCCTTAATGACAAAAAGAATTTATTTTTTAAATAATTCCAAAGAGAAATAGGAAGGCCTTTTGGTAATTAGAGAAAAAAACAAACTGTCCCCAGCATGAGGAAGGAGACCGCAGCAGGTAGGTGTGGGCAAAGGGAATAGCCAGATCAGTAATTCAAAGGGAATAGTAAAAAAAAAATCAGTAAAGAAAACAGGACATTAAAGAACAGAATTAGGGGGAAAGTGATATGGGTCTCTAGTAAGTTTTGATATGCCCTAACAAGAGAAGGGAAATAACCAAGAACTTGCAGAAGCAATATCACTACATCTTTTAGAACATTTCCTTAGTAGCTTCTGAGTATTAATTCTGGTGAAACACACCAAAGAGAGAAACACTTGAGAAATACTTGTTTTTACAAAAAACATTCCGCTGTTACGAAGCTGATCTCCACTATGCACCAGTATAAGCTGCTACCTGCATAGAACATTGCAGCATTACCAAAATGGCAGTGCTGAAGGGAAGATGTCTTTTCTCCATTTTCTAGCCCCACTTCAGCTCCTCTTATTGTCTGCTGACATAAAATACCCTGTGTGTGTAATCCAGAGAGCAGCTGAGTCATGTTCAATTCACATGGGCACTTTCAGCTGAGTATGACTGCATTACCCATGTGGCATCTCCAAAGAATATGCAAAATGTCATTTGCTGAAATGGCAACTCTGTAAACGTGTCTCCAGGGGGCATTATGTACAAAAGTTAACAATATTGGGAGGACTGTATCACTTAGGCTACAGATTTGTACTGTGTCATGCACTGTTCTGTCTTCAGCTTCTGTCTACCAAACGCCAATTCTGTGTGCACGGCTGTAGAGCTGGGATGAGGATTCAGGCTCCAGGGTAGCTGCAGTCAGGACATAGTCTGCTGCATGGTGCTGGCATTGCCACTGTGCTCACTTCCAGGAGAATTAAGGCCTTAAACATAAACTCACTTTGAGAGTTTCCATTCTCTAATTGTTCACTTTAGACTCAGCCAGAACAAATCATTTTTCCAGCTTGCAGAACAATATTTCAGGAGAATACAGGGAGAAACAAGACCAACCCTGGAGGTAAGCTCAATGATAATATTGCATCAATAGTACAGATTACTAACAAACTTCTTGATTAGGCCCCTTCACGACGAAGACAGTAACTCTTCCAGTGCAGGGTGATGACCTAGGTTACTTCCTCAGCAACAAACAAAAAAAACTTTTAAAAGATATTGCTAAAAATACCCAACAAATCCCAGCATTTTTTCAGGGAAAAATGTTTGCCCATGAACTTTCTGCTACATAAATTCAGATTAAAATGAGAAAAATTTGAGAAAAACAAGCACTGACCTGTGAGTGAGAGTTAAAAAAACATATAGATTAATTCAGCGATGCAGTCCTGTGAAAATATCTAGGGTAATAAATGTTTACAGAAGAAAGTTCTGTGGATTTTCAGGCAGGGGAATAGCAATGGTTACCTCCTGCTGAAATATCATAGCCGCAATGAAGTGGCAAAGACGACAAGTGACATGTCAGAGACACATAAATCTATCCTTACAGGACTGACAACTTGGTCTGATTGCTCTCCAAAGATAACTTTATAACTTACTGAAGTGTGTCTTAAGGATGCCCTGGAGCAGCACTAACCTGTGTACCTTTCTTGTGGGTAACTTTTTATAAGCTATAGCTTTAGTTAATAGCTTATGCAATTTTTCATTTGACCTACGGGTGTCCCATGTGGGTGGGATTTTCAAAAACACTCAGGCCCAAATCCACAAAGGGATTTACACAGAAATGATTTCACCCATAATATGTATTAGGGAGCAGAGCAGAAACTTGGCCTCAATTTAGCCTGTAATCTAGCAAGGATACAGGAGGGGGTCTGCAACACCCTAAATGTTCACCAGGAAATCTACCCATGCTTATAGGTGTGAAATTGCTCCGGACTGTGGTCGTACCTTAGCTCTGCTCCTACTACAATTGAGTAAAACTGGGCATCAGGCAAGTGCTTTTGAAAAGGCCAGTATGAATATTTTCTTTTCCTTACTGTAACTTCAGTGCTTTCTGAAAGACCTTTTAGAAAGAAGTACTTGAATTTTATTGTCAGGTAGACCACTTCAGTAGGAAAAATGTGTGGGGTTTTTATTTCAGTGTTTTGTTTTTCAAGTGAAATATTGAACACACACAAGAATAAAAAGGATTATAAAAAGGACAATAATACAATATCCAGTTTGGTCACAGTGATGTTGGCTGTGCTTAATCTGAAACTGTTGATAGTCTCTGCATGCATCTTGAGATCTTTGAGTACATCCTCCCTTTAAATGCTGGCAAAGAGCAGGAGTGGTATCTTCATATATATCAAACACTAGGAGAAATTTTGTCCTCCATGGGAAACAAGCCACAAGCAGCAGTGTGTCTTAAGAATAAGCCCTTAGGGAAGCTGCTTTATTTTCTTTTTTCCACCATCTTTGCACAAAGCCAAACCATCCCCCGTGGCATTTGGACACACAGAAGACAGCTGCATTTGAAAGTCCATAAGCAGTCAAACTAAACAAATAGATGTGAAAAGCTGAATCCCTTGCAATGCCATGCTGAAAAAATAGGTGCCAAGCTGTCAATTTCTGCATGAAGGCACAATGCTGGTCTGCTTCCTCCAACCCAGAGAGTTTTCAGTGAATGTCTCTGAAGAAGTGCAAAGAGCAGGTTGATGTGGCCTCATGCCTGTGGAGCAGGCAGAGGTGTTTCTGAAGGATGGTGCAGCCCCAGAACATTGCAAGCTAAACTCTCAGAGCCATGTTCAGACCCCAGTCAGTGGCAGAATTCAAACTCTTCTGGGTAGAGAGAAAGTGCCTTTGAAGCAGTAGAAAACCCCAAGGCTCTTTAGAACTTCTGGGATGCTTGACCATAGTGGTAGCAGAACATACTCATATGGCTTTCAGGAGGACAGGTAGTAAATGCAGTAAACTGAGCTCAGGGTAATCTGAGGGCTGCAGAGTGAACTGGAGAAAAGCCTTTGTTTGTCCTCTAGAAGCAGTGTTAGGGGAAAGCCTATAAACTTTAGAATTTCTAGATGCAAGCACAGAGCTTCTGCTGGCTTCCAGGGGAGTGTCAACTGCAGATAATTAGCCAAGGGCTTAAAAGCATAATAGGGCTTCATTTCAAGGCTTTCATTTCATTTTCATTTTTAAGTTTATTTTTCACCCCTTCAGGACAAGCAAAGTATGGTTACTGTTAGCTATTTCAGTAGTATGGCCTAAGAATATAATAAACACTGCTGGACAAGGCAGTATTTTCTCTTAGACCAACTGTTTTAACTAGGGGGAAAAAAAGTTTTCAGACACAAGTCCTCCTTTGTATACAAAAACCTTACTCCAGATGTTGCTTTCAGCTATTCTACTAGAAGATGTTTCTTTCCCTTAAACTTTCCTTGGAAACAAAGTGAGGTCTAAACTCCTAAAGCAAAATACTGGGTGACATAAAGTACTGTGTCTACACAGTAAATAAGCACTGAAAATGTTCGTTGGGAAAGCTGATGGACTCATGACGCTTCCTAAGACTGACATGATTTTAAAGTTAGTCAGACAAGAGATTTTTTCCCCACTGAGCATATTTTGTAGGCATAGGGATTTAAAGTCACATCCTTGCAGGAAGTCATCACGGATTATGTGAACACTTAAGTCCTAAGAGTGAAATATGGACCCTCTGGAACTGGTACAGATATAAGAGGGCACAGGTCTTGTAATAGCATGATTGCAATAAGGTGGAAGTTGATGTAGGGAATGGGAGAAGAGGAAGGTAGGTTTTACTCTAAAGCACTTCCACCCTGGCTTCTTTTCAAAAGACAAGTATTTTATGCTGCATGTCACGTCAAGATTTACAACCTCTTGTCCTCACTGATTAAAAAAATACCAGTTAAATGCAAGTAATAGAAAAATCACTTTAAAATAATTTCAGCTACTTCCTACTTCATGGCATGATCTAAAGAGGTGCTGTTGTCCCTCAACGCCAAAAATGCCCTCTTTGTCAGATAAATTACACCATTCACCATTTGCTGCAAAACAAATGTTCTTGTTGGTTCTGGCATTTCATTTCTTTTGTGCTTTCTAGCTCTTCAATGAGAGGAAATCTGAGCATGATGCTTTATGATCATAGAACAGGGAAGTAGGTTTATTTTTAAAGAAAATAACTAAGGACCTAAGATGTTTCTTCTAAGTATTCATTGCAAAGGCAGGGAAAACTAAGGAAAAGCAACACCCAAGTACCATCTGCAGTCAGATTTAGGGTGAATGTTCTCAAAAACTGTTCTGTCTCACAGTAACATATTCTGGACTTGAGCATTTTGTCCAAAAAGTTGATCAAGAACTGCTGAAAAATGAACAGAAAACCTTAAGCAGGATAGTCTTCTAGATCCCTGAGCCCAGGGCAGGTACATTGCATTTCTGAGGCTGCTTTAAAATGTAAGTCAGCCTCTCTTGTCCTATTTTGGTACCTAAACTAAAAGAGGGTAGTAACACTAAGTCCTCTCACCTGTTTATTTCCAGATAGTGTTCATTTTCACAGGTGCCACCAGAGACTCTTTCTTAAAGCATTTCATTACTTTGGCCAGCCTGGAGGGTTTCCCTTGGCACCCCCAGATGTAGGAGCAGTATGAATATATCCAGTGCTACAGTGATAAGCAAATTCTTTGAAATAACCAAGATCTCAGCATGTGTGCATATTCATACATAAGCAGTGAGGCACATCCAGCATTAGCCTGCACAGAGCACATCAGGTAACAGAGCACAAGTGCAGAAAGCAAGTATAAATGAGCCTTGATCAAACAGTTTCTACTTCATTTATTTTTGCCCTGCTCTGACTGCTGTAACTTATAATTAGTCTCTGCCGTCTGTGCTGTGGTACCAAAGAATCGTGGATTAGGGAGAAACTCTAGAATTTCTCCGTAACTTGACAAGTTATAACCTGAAAAGCTACACTTAGTCCATTAAAGATTTTTCACAGTGACATTTTAGTGCAGCTAGGGAAATATGCCACTGTGCCATTTATCATTTCCAGGCCATGGAGAGTGGAACGGAGGTTGCTATGAAGAACAAAATAAAATAGATTACACTTATAGAAGTGAGGTGAAGACTACTGATAAATATACACTACTGAATGCCAGCAAATGTCACTTGAGAAGCCATTTGTAGCTACCAGAACAGCCCTGCAAACCAGCAAAAGTAGCAAAATCAGGCAAAACAAGTTGGGTGTACTCACTTCCACATGAATAAGCAATAAACCTCTCTGAAGTTACACCAGAAAGTTGTTAAACTTGATAGATGAATCTTTTCCAAACTGTTCTGTCCCATACTGTATGTGGCTACAAAGGACTCTGGATGGTTTAAAGTGAGAAAGAGAAAGCATTGCTGAGAATGTAACAATTGAAGCATTTTCGTTCAAACATTTGTATTCTGCTTTGTATTAAAGGGACAGTATGAACAGAGAAGTGATTCATCAGACCACTTTTTCTTCCATAGGGCTGCTCTTTTTTTTTTTTTTTTTTTGTCTGAACTTCACTGTCAGAACTATTGCATTACTACCCTTTCTCCTTTAAATACATTTGCCACTCTAGCAACAGGACTTAGAGTTAAATCAGTTTGGGTTTGGTAGGCAGAAACATTGCAAATTAAATCTTTTCTGATGAAAAACTTCTAACAGTAGCTATCTAGCATGCCATCTAAGTGTAAGGGAAAGACCTGCAAGACATCTGTCTTTGCAGCAGCATCTGAGTTGTAGATCTATGGATCAGCTCCATTTTGGGTTCTAGATATGCTGACCTAGAAAAAGCCCTCCTAGTGAAAGTTACAATACTTGGGAGACAATATAAAGATTCCTTCAGGCTTATTTGAATCTGTGCTGTTTGCAGCCTCTTGAACCACTGCTCTTCATTGATAATAAACTGAAGATCTTTGACTCAAAAAAAATCTCCCAGGAAAAAATAGGAGTTCTTAAAACTTCAGAAACTCTGTCTGCTTTTATATTTAATTTTCCATGAGATTCTTCCTCCCAAATTCTAGTTTATCTTAGCAAAATCAGAGACAGCCTGCATCATTTTGATTTCATGAGACTGTTATCCCCAGACATCACACTCATGCAAATTTCAGATCAGTTTTGTTTTCATTAGTGAAAAGCAGCAATGTGGATCACATAAATGGGGTCACACAGAAACTCCTTTATTCAAAATATTTCATACATGCTAAGATATGCTGTTTGTAGAACTATTTCAGTCAAACTTCTCACCATATGTTCATGTAAAAACTATAAACAACTAGCCCTACAATGGCACCTTAAATCCAAGGAGTTTAAATCTTTGAAGAGAACAAATTTCTTGTACTTACAAATCCTGTAGATGGAGTATGGGCAAACCTTCCTTTCTTGGGCAGGATGTTTGTACATTGAATTTTCTTTGCACTAGTCTTCACTCTATTCTTGCAAAATAAGTGATCCTTATTAGTCAAACCAAACACTTTATTAAATTAAGTGTAAAGCCTGGTTTAGAAATTAACAATGAAAATTGGAAAACAAATATTAAACAGATGGGTTGAACTTTCCTGAACTGCTCTCCGCCTCTCTCCCCCCAGTTCTTTGAAAACTGAAGTAATCTTTGAGGCAAAACAAGCATTTGACAACATCTGCCATACAGACATTCCCTGGATGTTGTGCTGCTTCTTTGGTCTTGTTTTGAATCTCTGTCAATTTGAATGCACGCAACAGTCTCTAGGAGTGATGCTCACTCACAAGCTGAGAAGGCAAGGACTGTGTGGGATGCAACAAAAGAGAAAAGATCTATCAGTTTGTTACCTCATCATGAAAAACTTCTCTTTTTACCAAAAGAATACAGTTTGGTGAAAAGCACAAGAAGGCTTATTTATCATTTATAGTTGAAATTTAATATGTTACATAATAATATGGCTAACTTTTTTTTATAAATTCTGAGGGGTAGTGTATTTGCACACACTTGTCTTCAAAAGAGACAAAAATACAATTTCTTAAAGGGTATTTGAAAAGTAGAAATGCTTGGCCTAGAGACTTTAAATAAATTCTTGAACAAATAGGCAGCACATGAATAAATATGCTGATTGTGTGACAAGCGCTGAAAAGAAACTTCTGGTTAGCAGCCTGCTTAACCTCATGAATGGTTTAGTCCTTCCTTCCTCCATCCTAAGCATGAAAGCTGCTATCCACACCCCAGACTTGATCTAAACTACTGAATGTGATAGAGAAGTGCCTAGTGATGCTGGATCAGACCTGGCAGCCTCCAGGCTTGACCCTGTAGGCCTGAATCAGCCCAAAGCCAACCTGTGCTTCCCCATGGCCAGAAGTCCTTCCAATGCAGATGTTAAGGTACGTGCAAAATATTTGAATTGCTTGACCAGACAGCCCTGGCCCTTTGAAAAAAGTAGAAAATTTTGCTGAATAAAACAATACAGGTTTTGCTTTGGTACAGATGGTAATAATGAAGAATCACAGTTTCTGTTATCAAGCTTTTTGATACATTCGTCTGAGTAAAAGGAACATTCTAAAGGGCAGGGGAAGAAGATTGTAAGTTTTTGCCCTTTTTTATTTTAGTGGCTAAACATTGTAATGCTAGCTAAACACAAATTCTTGTCTGTTAATAGGTTCCTCTAGTTTGTAATAAATAGGAATGCTAATGACTAAAATTTGGTATTTGGTATGCATTAGCTTTTGTAAGTCTTTTCTTTACAGGCTTCATTGACATTCAATATGGCAAGCTTCCTTTGAAACATATTTATAAAATAACTACAGTATAATTAAACCAACAAAGCCATCTTTTAAGTAAGCTTAATAGCTCAGTTTTTCACTCTGTAAATTTTTTATTTTAAGGAGGAAAAGTAGTTATACTCAATTCTACTCTATATTTCATTTCGCATATAATATTTTCTTTCCATTTGCAATCTGTGCATATCTAATTCTTGACAACTGTGATTATTAATAAATGTGCATTAAAAACATGCTTCAGAGATTCTTCCACAAGAATATTTTTTGTTAATGAGAACTAAAACATAACTTGACAAAGACAATATAGGTAATATATATGTGTATATATACATATTTCAATAGCTAATGGTGGTGTAGTTAATACAGAAAAATTAATTAATAGATGTGGCAGGTAATACTCGAAGTGGATGCTATTTGATAAATGTAACTAAAAATATTTTAATTATATGAAAGCAATAGGTAAATAAAAGCAATTATATTTAATTTAGCTTTCAGCTTGTGAGCATTTTCTGTAAGCTTTAATAGAGGAGATAGCCTGTGCAGAAGGCTAATGGTATAGCCACTGCTAACATTACTCATTACGGTTTCTAAGCAGTACTTATTCTGAGGTATTTCTCTGGAAGACTAAGTGTTCTTCATAAGGGTACTTGGAGCCTGATAAGTCTAATTCATAATAACATCTACCTCATTCAGAAGATTAAAGTTTACAGAGTCTTCAGCAGTTTGAAAATCTTTAAATCTTTATTTAGAACCACGATCATGTTTACTTAAGGACAAGGTAAAAAGTGATAACTTGCATTATAATAAGTAGAGTAGAACCTCATAACTGTTTCTTAAACACTATCCTCTACAGGCACAATAATATTGAGACCCCATTTACGGTATGATGAATAAAAACAGTTGACATCATTGTTATAACCTTTATTTAAAACTGTTACCAAGGTTACTAATTACCATCACTGTGTGCAACAGGTCCCTCTGAAGCAGTGTCTTTACAGATGAACTGTAATGTGTAGGGCTATAATAAAAGGCATAAGGGATTATGCACAGGCAAAAATGCTGAAAATCGCACAAACACATCTACATTATATGGTGCATCACTTTGCAAACCTCCACTTTCGATGCTGAAATACACAATGCGGCTTTTTGTTTAATTCGAGCATTTAGAGATGTTAACTGTGCCCTGAAGTGGCTTCACAAATGTCAGGGAGCAGAGGAGGTATGGGCTACAGTGACCAACAAAACCTGCTGCTTCTGGAAAATGCTCTCACCTCTTCTGCACACTTCGCGGAGCACCTGGTGTACACGGGGAAATCCGCCTGCATTGTGTTAAGCAGGACTGCAGGGAGAGAACATGGAGCTGGCGGGGGCACGGCCCGCAGCCCCGGGCCCGCACCGCCTCCAGAGGGGGGAACTCGCCCAGGGTGACAGGGTGGCTAAAGGGAAAGCGGGGCGGCAGGTGACGTCCCGCTCGCCCACCGGCCACCACCCCGCTAAGTCACACCACCCTGCCTTCAACTTAATGACACAAATCCGGGCTCTTAAAGTCTTTGCGACTGATCGTACTCGCTCATTTATAAATAATGATCTCCATATAGATGCATAACAACAACATACCAGAAGTGTTTGGGGAGAAATCCGATTAAAGTCTATAGCTTTTTTCCCCTCTCTCCCGGAGCAAAAGTCTTGCCACAGGTCAGCTGCCGCGGCCGGCCCAAACTGCGGGGTTAAAGGGAAGAAAAGGCTCCAGGCGGGCCGCTTCCCCCCGGGCTGCGGGAGGGGGCTGCCCCGGCCCGCTCGCCCTGACGCCCCTTCGCTCGCCCGGCCACGGACGGAGGGAGGAAAGGAGGCTCGGCCGGGCATTTTGGGGGGAGGGAGCCGCCGGCCTGGCTCGAGCGTGAACTCTGCTCCCGGGACCGATTTCCCCCCGGCGCCAGCATCCCAGGGCGGGGGCTTGAGGCCGCCTCGCTCCGCCTGGACCGGCCCGGCCAGGGGTGGCGGTGACGCAGGACCGTGCTTTCCTTTCCTCTTTCGGGCGATTTAGGGGAACTAGAAAAACAAACATCGGGCCGTTTCATGAAACGGTGGAGAAAACTCCGAAGGGAATGAGAGCGGGGCACATCCTTTTAGAGGAAGGACAAGGGTTCTCTGAGGAGGGAAAACAAAAGATGACAGTGGTGGCTGTAACCCCACCATGAACCAGGGACCTTCTGGCCATGCTCGGAGAGCTAACCTCCCCGGACTTCCCATTACCTCTCCATGACACTTCACTAATGCTCACACAATGGCCAACTGAGCAGTTTAAGTAAAGATATTTTAACCTGAACTAAACACTGTCTCCAGACAATAGGATGCAAAGCAACATCTGGTACCACACATAAACAATGTTGTGCAACAGCATATGCTCGACGTCTGGAAGTTTATGTCAGCGCTAAGCATTCGAGGAGGCTGTCGCTGCTCGGCATGAAATCTTAATAAATAGCTGTTTACTGTGCTTCCGAGATGAGCATCTAGGATCCTTCCTCTCAGGGCGTCCTCTTCAGGTTGAGATTGCCCGGTAAGACACCTTCAGACCCCATCCGCGCCTCTTCCCTCCCGCCCTAGAAGCAGACCAGCTGTGAGAAATGCCGCGGGGAGAGCCCGTAGACCGGCCTAGGGACAGCACCGGGCTACCCTTTCCCCGCTGTGGCTCCGGCTCGGCCGCCGGCGCCGGTGGAAGCGGCGGACGCTGAATAGCCAACTTCAGGGAAGCGCTTCTTTAAAGAGGAGGCTCTAGGCTAATGAAACAACGGGAGGTGACTATTGCAAACAGCTGTTCCTCATACATATTTCATTATACAATCAGATAATGCGTCTTACCACCTTCTCAGTTATTCACAGATAAACATTTTCAAGACGTTTTGACATCTGTCTTAGGGCCTGCTATTAATTTAGTAATCACTATGGTTAAAAATGTATGGGGATTGCACCTCACAATAACTCGGATTTTTCTTACGGAAAAACTATTGTAAGAGCTCGCCCTAAGCAGCTCATCAGGTCAAAGAGAGCCCCGAGACAGAGGGAGCACAAGATCTTTGCCCTGCAGCCCTCGGGCTGCCGCTCCGGGGGGGGCTGGGCCGGCCTCTCGCACCATCCCTGCTGTCCGGGGCCGTGCAGCACCGGGCCCCTCCCGGCTCCCTCCGGAGCTCCCGGGGAGAAGAGATGGGCGGAAGAGGCCGAGGGGGGAAAGAGACGGCACCTTTCCTCGCAGGCAAGCCATAAAAACACACAGAAAAGTCGCGTCTGCCTCTTCCGTCGGCTCTGGGCACAAGCGCTGCCGCCTCTCTCGGCGGGTGAAGGGCGGTCGCGGCTGCCTCGGGCCGGCCCGGAAGGGGACACCTGCCCCGCCGGGAGAGTGCTCCACCAGCTCTCCAGCCAGCGTGCCTGCCGGCCGGGGACAGCGCCATGGCAGCTCCCGTGGCTTCGTTCCCCTCGGAACAAAGCCCGCGGGTCCCCGGCCGGGCAGCGAGATGCACTCCGCCTTCCTGAGCGTCGGTAAACTTCTGACAGCAAGTTTGTTTCACTGTTGCTGAGCTGGTTGTAAACCCGCGAGAAACTCTAGAAAGTCGCATCATCTTAAAACTGCCTCTTTTGTCTCTTCCTTGACAATTATCCGTTTTCTCAAAATAAAGCGCACACCACCCCTAAAACGCAGTTGTACGCGCACAGTAACAGATGTTACACATGAGCATTAAAGGGCAAGTTAAACTAGCAAACGGGAGAATCAAATCTCAACAACTATTTCAGACATTTTATTGATTAAATAAAGCCACTCAGCGCCTTTCCTCCCTCCCCTTCCCCAGGTTACCTCTTTTTAACCTCAAAATCCACACACAATCGGCGCCTTTCATGACCCTCCCCCCCTTCCCTCCCATGCCCAGGTAAGTAGATGGAAACGCTTGCGTACTTCCCCGTCCTGCTACACAAGATCTTGATCACAACTAGTTTCTAAAGCTGCAGTCTCGACAGCGATAAGGGAAACAGTTTTTGCAGAGGGAGCAGGACCCACGCGTGAGCCAGCACAACGAGGGAGAAATTGTATTTTTAGCCTGGCCAGACTCCTTTCCCCGTCCCGCGGGGACACGGCCACCGCCGCTGCCCGCCAGTTCCACCAGTTCCCAAAGTGCTGGCCGTCCCCGATCGGCGCATCCCGGCGGGTACCCGGCTGCGGGTGGGTTTGCTCTAAAGCCTCAGCCCGAGTCCCGGCCGTGAATTTCATTTTAATCGCACTGCCAAGTGAAGTGCCGGCACCCAGGATGGCCGGCAGCACAAAGGCCTTTCTGCCTCGCAGGTGGCGAAAGGCAGAGAAGGATTTGGGAACAGCCAGAAGAGAGGATGCTCTGTGAAAAGGAAATGAGAACTCTTAGTGCTACCTTCAAAGTATTGCTCACATTTGAAGACCTTGCCTTCTCTTGAATGTTCTGTAAACAGCGAAAGGGTTAGTGGTGAGCTCTGAGCCTCTGGTTCAGATCCACCTGGAACCCATGATTTTAAAAGGCAGAAATAGGGGAAATCGGGCTGTGAATGTGCGGAGGAAAGACCTTTCTACTTCAGCAGCATTCATTATATTTTAATGTGAAGTGTCAAAAGCCCGCTGGAATCTCTACGCCAGCCGCTCTTGAATTGGTCCTGCACTCGCTCAGAGCCGGTCTGTGCCGACCTGGCTCTTGACTTCAGCTCTCTAAGTCCTCGTATAGTTTCAACACTGTACTTGCAACTTTGCCCCCGCAGAGCCGTCCTGTTCCCCGTCCCTACCGCAGCCTCAAGACGTCCTTCGCCCTATTGATGTGTGCTACAGCCAAACAGGGCAAAAAGACGAGAATTGTATTCGACAGATGCTGCTCACTCGTGAATAACAGGTTCAGCGCATACGGTATCTCTCGCCATTATCCTGTAAGTTAATATCGAGTAGCAATAGCTGTCTAAATATCAAAATCTATTTATAGGGGATGCAGAACTATGACCTCTCCATCTGACCTTCAGGAACTGCAGGCTGGAAAACAGGGCACATGAAGAAAGGGAGTGGGGGGAAGGATAAGCCCAGGATTACAATGGAGATTCGTGCGTGGCGGAGCTGGGCTGGGCTGTTTTTGTTCCAAAATCCTGAGAGGACTTGAATCTTTAGGACGGCATCGGCCCTGCGGCCCAGGGGAGGAGCGGCTCTGTCTGGCTTCTCTGTGTCCCTGCCGCGATTGTGGTGCTGCTTCCTCCACTTCTGCACAGCTACAGAAGTTGTTGTCGTCGAGTTTTGGGTGGGGTTGGTTAGTTTTTTCACAATTACAAACAAAGCAGAGTTAAAGACAAAAGAGCGCCCTTGACTAAGGAGCAGGTCTCTGTGAGAAGCGAGGGAGCAGAGAGCTCAGTAAAGTGCAGACCCACAGCTTAGGAAATAATTTTGCACCGGGGGAAAGAGGTGTTGGGGGTATTTTCTCATTTTGAGCCTCATAGCCTTCCCAGCACAAACAGGGTGTGCACGGAGGGAGCAAGGCTTAGGGAGTTTTCCCAGTCCCTCCCCGGCAAGCAGCAGGATGGGGGAAGCTGGGCGCTCTCGGGCGCTGCCCGGGGGTGCCTGGGGCCTCGGGCAAGGCGAGTGTCGGGGCCTTGGGCAGGGCCCCCGTGACACCCCGTGCTCTCGGGGATTGCCCCCCTCCCGCACCCCCTTTCCCAGCGGGCGGGAAGGGGGAGGATGCTCCGTAGGGTCCCAGAGCAGGCATCAGTGTTACAAAGTGCATCCCCTCGAGGGTAGTTGGAAAAGGGGGAATAGCAGGGGGGGCTAAGAAGAAAAGAATAATCCCAAAGTACTTTTTTTTTTTTTTTTTTTTTTTTTTTTTTTTTTTTTTTTTTTTTTTTTTATGGAGCCATCGAGTGCTCGCCCAGTCTGAATTAACAACTGTGGAGAACTAGACTAACTGCGCACCCGCCCTCCCCCCGCCCCAGCCCCGGCTCCCGGCGGTAACATGGCGCCTGCAAGAGAGAGAAGCACTTTTCTCGGTGCTTAGCAGTTGAAATGTGCTCCCTGAAGGTCACACCAGGCGACGCGCCCGTTGGCTGCCGCGCAGGGCCGGGGTGACGGCCGGGCCGGGCCGGCGGCAGCGCCCGCAGCCCCCGACCGCTGTCCCGCCGGGGACAACAGAGCGGCTCGGTCAGGTTCCCTACAGCTAAATATGCCCGGCTAGGCTTTTTCTTCCCCTTTATCTTTCTGTGTCTACAGGGGAATAGTACCCCATCTTCCCTCGCTATCTTATTAGGGAAAAAAAAATCAAAACCTCCAACCAAAACACCCAACAACCGACCACCTAAACCAGCCCGGTGCTCCGAGGGAGTTATTCCTTGTCTCTGGAAATTAAAAGGCTCAAATTCCTACATGACCATGTTGAGACACGGGAGCACTGTTCGCATCTACTTTAAAGCGCCAGTCCCAGTTGGTTTGGAGGTCGGAGCTACTGTTCTTCAGTAAGAGAAGTGTAGTTCAGGAGGCAAACTCGGTCCCCGGGGGGTGTGCAGGCTCTCTTGCCGCCGTCTAAGTGCACCTACCAAGGGAAAAGAGAGGCAGGGCTGCTCACCGAGCTGCTTAAATGTTATCCTCTTTCTGCTGCAGGGGGCTAAGCAAGGAGCAAGCTTCTCTAGCTTTCCGAATAAAATTAAAAAGGTGATTTTAAAAATTGTTATTCTTGGCATTTGCGTCCCACTTGAGAAAAGTGTCTGGGAAAAAGAAAGGATCTCCCAAACTCTTCCCAACATACTTAGTAATAATCTCCTTTTAAATCTTGGGTCTTGCTACCACATTATTCTCCGTGATATTGCATTCCAAAGAAAATAGACTGGGTATTAGAAGAGGAATCCCCTCTTCCTAATGAATATTTACCCTGAGGTCATTACATCCGTAATGGTCCTTGCTAACTTACCTTGCTCCCCTCTTTCTCTGCTAGAGACTGGGATTTCAATCACAATGCCCTCGATTTTAAAGTGCCGTGTACCATTTAATGGCGGGGTGCAGGAGAGGTTAGAATATTATTGACTTCATGCAATATATAAGATGGATGCATTTAAGACTTTTAACTTTTTGTTGCAATGACATGCTGTATTTTTATGAGGTACCTATTATGCAGACAGAACCATTGTGCTGTAGCTGCCTCACAGTTGCTGGATCGTTTCTATCAGATGAAAGATTTTGAATAGTTTTCTTTCAACAATGCATCCTTTTGGTCTTGATACAAAGAACGTAGGCATGGTATACACTTAAACAGCTCTGTCACAGAGCAAGATTAAATAGAGTATATATCGAACCCTGTCTGCAGTATAATATGTACAGGGAACAGAATGGAGCTCCCTCCGCCGCTGAAGGAGCACATTAAGGTCTGATGTCCTGGGAGCATCTTCCAGGTTTCCCTTATCTCTGATATTTCGTTAAGCTGTTAAAAATCTTTACAGACGGGCTTTAAAAACGGCTGTTTCTCGCAGAAAGACCGAATCTGATGACAGAGTCTTTTAACAAAACCTACTGCTGGTGCTCCAGTAAAGGGACAAGTTGCGCTCTATCCAGTCCCCCATCTCGGCCCCCGCGCCTGTCCCGGCCAGACGGCTTTTTCCTGCCCTGCCGCAGAGGCGCAAGAGGGGCGCCGGTTCAGCACAGCCCCTGGCGTGCGCTTGCCCACCCCCGTCCCCACCCGCGGCTGCAGCCCCGGGCCGGGATGCGGGAAGGCGGTGCCCGCGGCCGCCGGTGCCAGGCGTGGGGGGTTGGGGGTGCAGCCCGGGGAGGCTCCGCGCCCGCGGCGACCCCCCTCCGGTGCTCACTCGAGCGACTTGACCAAAGTGCACGTGCTGAGCCCAACTTCCCTCTACCCAGCTTTGTGCTCTCCGCTGATTGAGTCCCCATATTAAGCTCGAGATCCTTTCTAAGCAACTGCTAAGAAGTCAAGAGCATCCTTGCTTGCTTTCTCTCCGTGGCCTTTCATGCCCTCAATTTGTTATTCTACTGACACTTTTCTTAAAGTTAGCGCCTAGCATTGAAACATTAGCAACAAAAGCCCCGGAAAATCTCTCCCTCCTCACCACTAAATCCTCTAATGGGTCTGTGCGTGTCGAATTTTTATTTGATTTCCAATAATCTCTAGCACTTCAATATTAAGCCTACCCCAGCCCAGTACCTCACCTATGGGATATTTTTCAGTGTTGCTTTGGAAAGTAGAGACGCTCAGATTTCCTTCCACGTGCACCCACTAATTTATAAATGAGTGTATACAGCTGTCTTCGTGTATATCTGTGTCTCTGTATCTGCAGTAATGCTTTCATTTTGTGTCAAAATAACACATCCTGTCACTCCACGCCAAAAGTATATTTATCGAATGAAATAGCACCGCAAGCTGCATCTTCTTTATCAAACCTTCATTTCTGTTTTACCCAATTGTTAAATATCTTTTCATTTCTTTTCCTATTTTAAAATATGTATTACAGTAATTGTTACTTGGAGGTCTTTTGTGTATCTATAGCTCCTTTGATTCATATCTTCTCCTTTCTTTTAATCTTGTTATGCGAAATTATATACACATTTCTCAGCAAATCCAAGGAGCATAACTTGATTAAATAAAAACCCCCTAATCCTCGAGGTTTGTGGCAAATACCAATTTTTAAAGTACACGTTCCTAACCCACGGGTTTTTTTGAATGAAGATCCCTAAGTCCTCTTCACGTTATTACACGGATTTGGTGAAATGATTCTTCAGGCTCTCTAATTTAAATAAGTTTTAGTGTGAACTAAGAATGAACATTATCCTCTAACCTGAGGTCAAGTGAAGGGTGATTTACATGACAAAGAATAATTCCCATTTTGTCCAATATGAAACAACTTCACCTTCGGCATCATTAAGAAGAGTTTAGCACTTTCAGGGTTTTGGGGGTTGTTTTTTTTTGGTAAATAGTCGGCTATGTATAGCGCAATTTCCCTTTTATAAATCACAATACAAAGGCTGACTTCTTGTGCTCTTGAATTTCGGCATTATTTTTATAGCCTTAAGTAGAATGAATTTGCACCTGCTGGTATTTAAACTTTAACATATTAACTGGGGAGGACTTATCAACCCAGAGCACTGCCTCGAAGCAAATTAACAATCTTCATTAAAGTAAAGAGGCGGGGGGGGAGAGGAGATGTGACCATTTAAGATGCTGTCCCGGATCTCTCCGATCTATACAGGTTCCAAGTGGATTATTTGGGGTCTTTACAGCAGCAGAATAACCGCTTTACTCCCCCTCCCCCCGACACATATTCGCTTCCAAATTTCTACTTCTCGCCCGGCACTTTAACCCTCTCGACACCTTCCTACCCTCCGCCTGGAGCAATGTCCTGCAGAGAGAGGCAGGGGCAGCTCGACTGCGCTCCCCGTCTCGACCTCGGCGGCCTCCCGCTCCCACCCCACCTCCCTTTAAGAGCACTTCCCAAAAAAAAATCAAGTCGTGCTCTTGGTGGTTTCTTCTCTCTCTTTTATGGTCACTTTGAGCTGAGCTTGCTCCCTCTCCTCGTCTTCCTCACATTCACATACTCACACGCACATTACAGGAGCCCGTGAGGAAGTGATCTTAATCTAAATATCAAACTTACCGTCCGGAGGATCCTGCCTTGGGAAAGTTCTGCTCTGTTGGTTTCTCAAAGTTAGAGAAACCACCGTCATCCCTCATTAAGAGCTCAGGTCTCGGGGAGAGGGGCTGCTGGCGGAGGGCCACGGGCGGGGAGCTGAGCTCCCCAGCTCTGCCCGCCCGGCGATGCCGGCCCTGTGCCCCGAGGGACCCAGACCCCCTTCCCCGCATGCGGCCCCGGCGCTCTCGGGACGGGGCGCCCCGGGATTTCTCCCGTGGACACGGGCGTGCGCACCTAGCCGTGGCTCCGAGGGGGATCTGCATGCTCCCCGCGGCGGGAGGGGGGCCCGGAGCAGCGCACCGGCTCTGCCCGGCCGCCAGCTTCCTTGCGGGGATGGAGGGGTGGTAGCGTGCTTGTTCACAGCTACACCGGGAAAGTGGGAGCATTTCGTGTTTACAACCGGCTCCGGCTTGTATTGGTGAGTTGTAGTTCAAGCAGCGCTCCTGTGTGTCGCGGGCTCTTAACTGGAGCTTTGCTCAGTCATTGAGAGCAATAGAAAGTATATGGAAATCAATATATAGACAGTGTGGAGGGCAGATAATGGATTCGAGTCAGTGAGTGTTATAATCTGCATTATGGGCTTCCTATTGTTTAGACTGAGCAAAAATTTCCAAAGGGTGAAGTGTTGGGTTTGGGTCCCCCCCCCTTCTTCTTCTTTTTGGAGGGCTTTGTGTGTATAGGGGGAGGGGGAGTGTTAAATCCTCCAGCCACAATTATCAGAGTACACCCACTCCCCCCTTCCCGCCCGCCCCATCTGATTTTAAAGGTAGTGCTTTCACGGCGAAGCTAATGACTTTCATTTAATTGAACATGCCCTGATGTAGCGGATTGTTCTCGCAGCCCTACGCCTTTGTTGCTTTTGGGGGGAAATAAAGCTAATCAAACCTTTTGTCACGGCCAAATTCTCCCTCAGGGTCTCCCAAACATTTGTTTGAATAATTCACCTCAAGAATTGAAAATACTAATTGATTTTAAAATGCCAGCCCGGAGGGACGGGGAGGTGGGGGGTTGGGGTGGGGGGAGCCTGGAAATTAGAGGCGAAGAGCAAACGTCTACCTGCCAGCAGCTAAGCCTCCGCAGTCGCTGCCCCCGCCGGTAGCCGCTGCCGGGCTGAGCCCCCCCGCAGGCTGCGGTGCCCCCGCCACCGCCGGCCGCACTCTCCGCTCCGTCCCCTCCCTCGGCCTCTTCTCCCCCTCCCCACCGCCAAACTGCGCGTGGTCACCTTGGTCCCGGATTCTCCGCTAAAGTGCCGGCGGTGGCAAGGGTGGGCTCCGCCGGGCGGGGAGGGGATCCCGGTCCGGGCGCCTCGGCCCCATTCAGAGAAGAATTTTGATGCGATTCATTAGAAGTAACGAGTTGACATAAGGTAAATCTACATCGAGGGGGCCTTTCTTTGAGTGCATGGGGAAGCTTCATTAACCATCGCTAACAAGGCGTGCAAATGCTCTGATTGGGCAGCTTTCTTGTAACGCCAAGGCCTTAGCAGGATGCCCACCTAATGAGGGTCACTACAAGAGACTGATAAAATATTCAAATTTTCCGTCGCACCAGGAACTTTGTACTAAAGGAGAAAGTTGAGACAACTGTGTGCTTGTTTACCTTGGGAAGGCACACTCGGGGGAGAAGGCATCTGGCTCTGACATCTCCATCTCCCAGAGAAGCCCCGAGCCGGATGGCCGCTGTTTTATGGACGTTTATTTGCTAAACTCGTCAACAGATTTTCCCCTGCCTTCTCTGCTTCTCCCCCTTTCTAATTGCGTTTCTCTCGGATTTAATGCGCTGATTAATAAATAACCTGTCTCCGCGGTTCCACACTTTTCTTAGCTTTTCTTCCCTTTTTTTCTTGAAGATTTATTAAAATCAGCCTGATGGCTTTAATGACACGTCAATCATTTCGAAGTTGCTGCTTGTTGCTAATATGTCAGACTCTGTACACATCACCGCTACTTTCCTCTCCGCAGCGTTTAAAGCCTGTCCCCTCCTCCCCCCATAATTTGTTTCTTCAAGTTTTCATCGCTAGGTTACGATTTCTAATTAGAGCTAAGTATTTCACTTAATATTTAATTTAGACACCAAGCACATATATCATACCTAGATCAGTCAATCAAGTGTCCCTTGTTGATAATGCTACATCATTAAGAGTTGTGTTTAATTCAGGAGCAAGCGACTGTACGGCTGCTTCTGCTGCAGAGCAGGTAACTTTCGACTGGCGGGAGCTGCCAGCAGATCCAGAGGGATAGGGGAAAGCAGACCAGCCCAGCCGGGAGGCGGCTGCGGCTCCCTCACCTTCTCGGGAAAGTTTTCTGCTTCCCAAGCCGTCATGTCACCGCTGAGGCAAGCTGCATTCCTTTTCTCACTTTTTTTTTTTTTTTTTTAAGTAATTAAAAATTTGTTGTTATTTCACGTCTCCCTCATCCCCTCATCCAGCCTCGGTGTTTATGCAAAATAAAGCTTGGGAGGGGTCCCCGGAAGTTTAACTTGGAAGCTGAAGCAGTATTTTGGAGCACTAATTAAATACCCCTTCGACTTCTTAAGCCAATCCAAGCAACTAAAAAAAACATCACTTGCCACTTGTTTGTTATCACGACCGGTACAGCACGCACCACATCCACAGAGCTCTGTTACGGGAGCCGGATGGGCCACATCTTACACACCCATCAAATGAGCATTCATTTATCCCGGGAAATCGTGACTAAAGAAAAAGAGGAAGAAAGAAAGAGGAAAGGAAGGAAAGAGGAAGATAGATGTGTTTTTAAAGATAGCATCCGTACAAATTGCTCAGCACTTGCCCCTGAAGACTGACAAAAATCCAGTTAAATCGTTGTATTAATAATATAAAAAGCCTAACAAGACCAAAGCGATGGGTTCTCCTTTACCTGCCCCTGGCTCTCCCTTTCTCCCCCCCTTTGGCTTCCCCCTCGCCGCGACCGCAGCGGTGCATTTTCCTCTCGCCGATACCTCGACCGCTACGCCCCAGCCCCGTCTGAACCACTGCCTCCCCCGATAAAAAAAAAAAAATAATCAGCGCTTGCAAGCGTCGACTGAGTCACTCCCGAGTCAGGATTAAGGGGCACTAACTAGGCAGCAGAAAATCGCAGCCTCCTGGGAGCGTCCATCAAAACAAGCAGCGAAATAAAAGAGCTTCTCTCTCTGCTTCCCTTCCCCAGAAAAGTCCTTTAGGTTGGCAGCCCGACACACACACACGCACACAACTTCGTAGGGCTCCCTCCAGAAGAGAGCATTGGCTTGCCCGGGTTTGTTTAGGGGGAGGTTTTTGGGGAGAAGGGGAGGGCTGCTCCCCTGCCCTACAGAGCCACATGTCATTCTAGCAGCTGAAACAATAAATCATGTGGGACCAAGTAAGATTGACTGGAAACGGACGGCAGGTTCCCCGGCCTGGAGAGACGGCCATCGTCAGAGCAGAGGGACCCCGCCTTACGCGGCCCCGGACCCCGGGCCCCAGCGCGAGGGTGGGGAAGAGCCGAGGGGAAGGAGGGGGAGGCCGCGCACCCCCTGGACGCTTCCCCGCGGGACCTCCGCCTGCCCGTAACAAACTTACAGGATCCGGAAAGGATTTCCCCAGCCGAGAAGGCAGCCTCTGCCCAGCCCCGTCCGCCGCCGCCGCCGCGCTCCCGCCGCCGCCGACCGCGCCCGGCTCCGCGCCCGGCGGGGCGCCCCGCTGCGCGCGCCGCTCCGCGCCCGCGGCTGCGCCCGCCCGGCGGCGGCGGCTGCGGCTGGGCGCCCGGCGGGTCCGGGCTCGGTATTAGCCGATCCCATTGACAGTTTGCAGCCAGCAGCTGCAGTCATTAAAAGCCATTTACACCCTGGCCTCCTCACACAAAGCTGGAGCGCCAACAATTATCTGCTTGCACATTTCAGGACATGAGAGTGTGTCCCTAACAGGCTTAGGGGAGCGCTGAATCCCCGGCCGGGCTGGGCAAGCGAAGGTTCTGCTCCCCGAGGTCTGGCTAACGACCACCGCGCCTCGGTGACCGGCGTCTTCCAGCCGCGGGAGCCGGCGGAATGGTTTAAGGATGCTGGCTCCGTCCTCGTAAGGGCCTCTGGCTAGCAGGGCTCCCGTGCTGGACCTTCGCGGCACTGAGAGGAGACTGGGCTTCAGGAAGACTTTGGTATTAGCTGATAAGGCAGGATTGTGGGTTTGTTTGGTTATAAACAGACACGGAATACATGCATTAAAATAACCTACGGAAGGATACTGTGGAAGAAAGGTTTTCGTCAGAAATGCAGTTGTTACATGTTTCATATGTCTGGTAGAGAGAAAGGTAAAAAAAAGGGGGGGTGCGAAAGGAAAAGAGAGAGAGAGAAAGAAAGAATATATGTAGAAGCTTTCAGAGATTCATCAGGAATACTAATAGAAGGGTTGCAACCTAAAACTGAACGACCAGTATATGATAGTCCGTGAGATTAAAAAAAAAAAAAAGGCAAAAACAAAAACAAAAACAAACCCACCAAAACAACAGAGACCGTTTCGATGTTATTCTGGAAATACATTTTAAGGTAGTTCAATTTGCAGCACAAAGAAAAATGGAATAAAATATTAAGAAACTCCCGCAGGAATTCCCCCCACTCTCCCCTCTGTAATCCTTTACATAAAAGGAAAGGATTATAAAGAAAAAGATTTTGTGTGTGTGTGTGTATTAAAATCTTTGGCTAAACATATTGTTGTCCAATTAATACCTCCAAGTCGATTTGTAGAGGGGCTGAGAAGTCTCTTTCCCTCCTTCGCTGTACGACTGGAAATACGAGCCAGGGAAGGTGGGAGGGTAAAAAAAGAAGTTTTTCCCAAGTCTGTTAATAGAAGTGCTTAAGCAGATCACTAAAAATTAAGAGGGCGAATTATTTCCATTAGGACTATGAAGCCATGTAGCACACCGATGACAGTTTAGTGGAAATCAGATGAATGTGTCATACAGCGAGCTTCTTCCAGTCCAGCAGCTCTTCCAACTGGACCTATTCATCTGCCACTTAGAATTATTTCACGAGAAGTGCGCTGTGAAAGGATCACAACCAGTTTGGAGCGCAGCTAAAGAACTTCTACCACCCATAGCAGTATTATTATTATCCTTCGGATAGGGCAAGTCACGCTATGTTTTCACATTTTAATTGTAATATCTCACTCCCCCCCCTCCTTCCCTCCATTGATGTCTGAAAGTAGTTTGGGCTCCAAGCCTCACCCCTCGATCTCCATCGGAATGCAGAAAAGATCTTTAAAAAAGTTTTGAATTCCTGAATGATTTTTCTTCTAGAAAGGCGGCTTAGGATAATTATTTCAGCTTTATTGAGGGCAGATTAGTTGAAGTCTGGATGCTGCGTTTCAATACTCGTTGTACATGCCTTTACAATGTCGGTATTGTTTGCTACTGTGTGTGAACCTATTCAAAATATACACTTTTTAACACCAAGCAAAGTCCTGTCTAAATATACACAGTAAGTCTGGAAAGATGTCCATGACCCGTACAAATCTCTGTAAATCACACTTCCATAGCTACAGAAACCAAACAAAAGAGTTACCAGCTCAAGATGCTGATTAAATCTTCTTAAAAGCAACATACCTAATAATAAATATAGTTGCATGGTAGCAAGGTCTGACGACCCAGCTGTGTTTTACTGAGGGATGGACTCAAACCACCACTAGGGATATTTTCCCTGCTCTCAATTGCATAATAAAAACTAAATAAATAAATAAAAATTTTTAAAATCTCAAATCCACTTTGGCTCGCATCCCTTTCCTCTTCCCTGCACGAGAGCCTTGCAAGTTGGGGGGCAGAATTAGCGGCGGAAAGGAGAGGCACGGTGTAAAGCCCCGGCGGATTTGGGGGTGAGGAGCAACCTCGCAAGGTCGCTGGGCTCCGGAGAAAGGAAGGGGCGAGGGGAGGTGAGGCGAGTGGGAGGAGGAAAGCCAGAGTACAAGAAAAACAAAGTGGAGAGAAGGAAGAGAAAGGAGAGGGAAAGGGAAGACTAGAAGGAGCGGGAGGGCGGGGAAGCGAGGAGTGGGACGAGGGAGGCAGCGAGCGGGACACCGCCGGGGTCGGTCGCGGAGCCGGGCGGCCGGAGCAGATCCGAGCAGGGCACCCTGGGCGGCTCCCGGCGGAGCGGCCGCGGAACTCCGCAGGCAGCGGATCCCTCCTTCCGCGGAGAGGGGCAGGGAGCAAGAGAGGGGAGGAGAGACTCTTCGGTGAACCAGGGCTAAACCCAGCCTGTACTGTATGTGCCTGCTTCTGGGAGGGTCACCGGCGCGAGGATGGGTCTAATGATCTCATCTTTCTTTTCTTCCCCGGCACTATTAGTGCTCAGATAGGCAGAATGAAGTGAAACTACGTGCAAATCATGTGTAAATTGTCTCAGTTAGGAGCCCTTTATCCGAACGTGTATCCCAGCCTGGCCCATTTACTTTTCCCCCATATCTCCTTTAGCTTTAACGAGGCTCGTTAAGATCACAATAATATTCCACCCTCTAATTGCTCATCCCATTCAACAAATATGTGCACACTGCTTTTCGCATTATTTGATCCCTTATTTAGTAGGGGTGTGGAGAAGGAGGGGGGAGAGACAGGGAGAAGGGGAAGTGCTGAGATTAGGAGTTGCAAAGATTAAGGAGGAAAAAAAAAATCCAAACAACAAACCAGGCTTTTCCACCAACCGCCCGGCTTCCCTCCCCCCCGTGCATTTGGGCGAAGTGGTAAAAACCTTCCTTACGTACTCCGTAATGATTGGCAGGGCTGACAGTGATTGGCAGCGGCTGCCATGGCAACGCCACAACGACACTCAGAAGACCAATAGAAAAGCGAAACAAAATGTTTCAGCGCTGCACTCACTGTGGATTTAGGGGAGATATTATGAGGCTGTTGTCATTAGGGCGATCGCTGTTGAATCACTGAATCCTGACTCGGCGGCGGCGTGGGGCCGGGTGTGTGTGAGTGCGTGTGCGTGTGGGGTGTGTGTGAACGCGCGTGTGCGTGTGCCCGCGTGTGCGTGTGAGTGTGTGTGCCCCCGTGCCTCTATGTGGCTGTGTGTGCGTGTGCGGGTGTGGATGCGTGCGCGGTGCGTGTGCCCTTTCCTCCCTTCTTCCTCCCTTTCTTTCTTTTCTCCTTGATTTATCTCCCCCTCTCCCCGGTCATCCCATGGTGTTCAGGTCCCCGCTAGAGCTTTATCCCACCCATTTCTTCTTGCCAAACTTCGCCGCCGATCCGCACCACCGCTCCCTCCTTCTCGCAAGCGGCGGCGGCGGCGGCGGCGGCAGCGGCAGCGGCTCGGGCTGCAGCCCCGGTGCCGGCGGCGGTGGAGGCGGCAGCTCCCGGGCACCCCACGAAGAGTTGTCAATGTTTCAGCTGCCCACACTCAACTTCTCCCCGGAGCAAGTGGCCAGCGTCTGCGAGACGCTGGAGGAGACTGGAGACATAGAAAGGCTGGGGAGGTTTCTCTGGTCGCTGCCGGTGGCGCCGGGGGCATGCGAGGCCATCAACAAGCACGAGTCCATCCTCCGCGCCCGGGCGGTGGTGGCCTTCCACACGGGCAACTTCCGAGACCTCTACCACATCCTGGAGAACCACAAATTCACCAAGGAGTCCCACGGCAAGTTGCAGGCCATGTGGCTCGAAGCGCACTACCAGGAGGCCGAGAAGCTAAGGGGTCGCCCGCTGGGGCCGGTTGATAAATACAGGGTGAGGAAGAAGTTTCCGCTGCCCAGGACCATTTGGGATGGCGAGCAGAAGACGCACTGCTTCAAGGAGAGGACTCGCAGCCTCCTGAGGGAGTGGTACCTGCAGGACCCTTACCCCAACCCCAGCAAGAAAAGGGAACTGGCTCAGGCCACGGGGCTCACCCCCACGCAAGTAGGCAACTGGTTCAAAAACCGAAGGCAAAGAGACAGAGCAGCGGCGGCTAAAAACAGGTCAGTGGGGCTGCTGTGCCACTCTCCGGGGCGGGGGGCGAGGTGGGCGGCGGGGCCGTGCGGGTGGACGGCCGCGCTCCGCTGCTCGGCAGCCGCCTGGGCGACAGCGCGCCTCTGCCTCTCCTTCCTTCCTCCTCCTCCTCTCAATCGGGGAGAAATCGGTCCCGCGCCGGGCGGGTAGGTCTTCTCCCGGCAGCCACAAGGATTCGAAGGGGATAGGCACGGCTCAAAGTTACCTGACGTGCCTCCAACCTTGCCCCGGCTCCGTACGGGCTCTCGGGGTGCGGACAGGGCTGGGGCTCCCGGCGGGCGTGGGCAGCTCCGTGGGCACGCGCGTAGATATGCGCGGAGCACATCGGCTGCGACGGGGGCAGCGCCCGACTCTCCCGGCCTCCCTCCCCTCCCTGCACCGGCGGCTGGCGCGGGGGACGGGAAACCCCACGGCTTTGGGTCGGTGGGCTTCGGTTTGGCTTTCGGCTTGCCGGGATTTGATTTGTGCCTGACCGGTCTCAGGCGCGGGTCCCCGGCCGAAAGGCCGAGGCCGGTTGTGCGGTTCAGAGGGGGTTTCGGCGGAGCCGGCGGCTCCGCTCCAATTGTTCGTGCTGCTCTGCATGCGCAGCGGGACCAGCACAGGCATACCCCAGAGCTCTTTGGCTCATGGAGGGAAAAAAAAAAAAAAAAAAAGCCAAACCAAAACAAAAAACATTTAAGAGACCGGGAATTTTCCCCCCTGCATCTCCATTGCTGTGTTTACACCACATGGCGACCTGGCCTCCTGGTCGTGTGTTTCCTGTGGATTTACACTTGCATTTATTTGCGTGTCTCTCAGTGTCTTTTTTCGTTTTTTTTTCCCTTTCCGCTTTGCCATGATAAAAGCGAGGCACCCTTCTTCCTTTCTTTTGCTTTTTTTCTTTCTTTCTCATTAGTGTCATAAAAGTTATTTTGCAAATGAAAATGGACCCTTAATTTAGTTTGATACATTGGTTTATTTTAATTTAAGTTTCGCTACCACTATAAGCGTGTACACAAAAACTTGTTATAAATGCTGTCTCTTAAATTCCTCCTAATTATAGCACTGGTGCTACTGATTAAAGATTCTGTAGGAGAAATGCAACGTAAAAGTGCCTCGCTATTTAATTTCCATTAAATGGAAAACAGATCAGCTTAGGACTGTAAATAAACAGAAGTTGCCTACGGATGCTTTTGTTGACTCAACGCTGTTGACAGCAGATGAATGCACCAGGATTTGTAAATGGGAGAAAAATCAAAGACCCTGAAATTAGACAACTTAAAATAATGAGAAATGTAGAATAAACCGGCTACATTTTTTTTCCTGTTCTTTGCAGGAAGTTAAAATTAAAAATACCTCGGTGAGAAACATTTGAGCGAAGAGTGTGTTTTGATTCACACAGGCAATCCTAGGCACTAGAGGTTGAGGCTGGCTGCTCAGTCCAGGACTTTTAGCTCTTATCCCTGAATTAGACT
Source organism: Vidua macroura (assembly GCF_024509145.1). Taxonomy (NCBI): domain Eukaryota; kingdom Metazoa; phylum Chordata; class Aves; order Passeriformes; family Viduidae; genus Vidua; species Vidua macroura. Next base: position 30,234,448 of record NC_071573.1, read on the forward strand.
TTCTTTGGGTTTCGAGTGGAATAAACGGACCCTGGGGAATATTTGCAATATGCTAGGGTACCTAAAAATATTTATTGACTCTTAAAAAAATACAAAGATAATATTTCCTTAAGCGTTAACAATGAAAGAAATAAAAGAGCAAGCACTTTAAAGCTGATTATGGCTATCAGATGAAAAAAGGACTTAAATTTCGAGGGGAAAGAAGCGTTGTGTTCCACATTCTCCTTCTTTTATTTTATTCATAGCGCTGCGTCCCTGGGACAGGACCTCCCTCCTTCCCTACCGCAGACTCACAGTGTCTGTGCACTGGGAAATATTTAGGCAGGTGTTGGCTAGAGCACAAAATGGGGTTGCAGTACGATTCTTGCTCGCTACGGACCACTCCTTGAAGCTTTTCGCGGTGCCCAAGTGTTAAAGGGGCTCACCCATACACGGTTTCTCCTAGGCCCGCCGTGTTGCGGGGAGGAATGAATGGCAGTCCGGGGAAAGAGAAGGCGCTGCTCGTGTTTTTCAAACGCGGGCACAGGGAAGCGCTTGTCCCCGCGCTCCCCGTCCCGTTTCAGAGCGCGGCCCCTGTCGCTGTGTGTGCGCCGGGCGCCGTCCCCCCGCGGCGGCCTGCCCCGGCAGGGGGGCAGCGCGGCCCGGCCGCTCGGCTCGGCCCTGCGTGCCGCCGCCGCTGCGGGCTGCGCGGGGCGCTGCGGGAGAGCGGCCGGCCCGGGGCCGCACCCTACGGCCGAGGGTCCGCTCCCGCTCCGGGCCGGGCCGCGGGCGCGGCCGTCCCCGGGGGGGCGCAGGGCCGGGCGGGCGCCGTCCCCTCGGCCGCGCCCGGTGTCTGAGCGGGGCTGTGCTGTTGTTTTGTCTCCCGGCGCGATGCAGGCTCCAGCACCAGGCGATAGGACAGAGCGGCATGCGGTCGCTGGCAGAGCCCGGCTGCCCGACACACAGCTCGGCCGAGTCTCCGTCCACGGCGGCCAGCCCGACCACCAGCGTCTCCAGTTTGACAGAAAGAGCCGAGACGGGCACTTCCATCCTCTCGGTAACCTCCAGCGACTCGGAATGTGATGTATGATATCGGAAAACAAACAAACAAAAATATCCAAATCCAAACAGCCAAGCACCCTCTCCCCGTCCCGAGCAAAACAAACCGAGGCAACCTAGAATCAGGACACACACACGCATGCACGCACACACACAGCCGGGAGGAAAGAAAAGGCCAAACCCGACCCAAACATAATAGCAAACAAACAGACAGGGATCAGAGAATCCACCACCACCACCACCACCGTCAGCCAACACCACCACCAAGAGATGGAGCTAAAACTTCAACAGTCACAAACGCTGGTGCTGCAGCGGGAAGGGTGGGGGGGAGGGCGGGAAATAATAATTATTATATATATAAAAAGAAAGAAAAAAAAAAAAAAAAACAAAGCAAAAGTGACAATTGTATTCTTTTTAGGACAAGCACGATTTCTCCTTTGCGCTTTTCCATGGACGCATTTCACCCACTTGCATGATGATGATGATTAAATTTGTATCTGGGAAAACATATTGTCTATAGTAAAGGAAATCAAACAGAAACCAGACAAACAAATGCAAACTCCGATCGAATTTGTACAAAAATCAAAAATTAAAAAAAATTTAAAAGGAACTCCTTGAAGAGGGAAATAACAAATGTTTATCGCCTTTTTGTTGGTCCTATTTCTCTTTCTCTCTTCCTCTCTCTTTCTCTGTCTTTTTTTTTTTTTTTTTTTTTTTTTTTTTTAGTCCGAGTGATGGTCCAGCCAAGATGCAATTTTCTGTTTTTTTGTTCTGCAGACAATCATTTTATTCGTAAGCACCTTTTTTTCTACACTTCTGTCACTGCCTGTGTGGGTACTGGTTATAAATGTGGAAAAAGAATAGTTATGACTGTAACAGATTTTTATTTTTATTTCAAAATTTTATATGAATTATGTATATCTTAATGATGCGGTCATTTTCCCAGTTTGTAATATATGTGTAGAAATGCTTGTATATGATATTTGCTCTCCTCTTTCTTCCTCCCCTCTCTCTATCTCCCTCCAACCCTTTCTCTCTCTCTCCTTTTTATTTTCCTTGACTCGGTGTTCCTTGCACAAACTTAGCCGTCAAAATCTGACGTGCTAGGTTTCCAAAAGGGACCTCAGCTATAGAAAAAAAAAAAAAAAAGAAAAAGAAAAAAAAAAAGCTTAGGGTGCAACTGTAGTTATCTTATGCAAAAGCTATTTTGAGTATTTCATAGCAGCTTTGGGGGGTCTCTTCTTAAACTCCACGTAGGACGCTTAAACTATTGTTTCCTTAACTGCGTGTTTATCTATATGTACAAACTTTCTAAATCAAATACAGTATTCCATTTTCTTATCTACCCAGCGATGTTGGTGTTTCTGTCCGCCACGGAAAATCACTCCTTCCCCGTGGGCTCCTGGCCCCGCATTCTGTCCCGCCGTGGGGCACGCAGCTCTGCGCGGTCCCTACGCCCCTCCAGCCCCCCTCCGGCTCGGCGGGACAGCCCGGAGGGATTTTACAGGGACGGAGCGACCCTGCGAGGAGGCTGCGGGCGGCAACGGGGACACAGTGCTGCGATAGCGGCGGCGGCGCGAGGCACGGCCGTGTCCCTCCGTGTCCCCTCCGCCTCGGTGGGCTCCATCGTGCCCCCACTCCGGTCATTTTTTTTGTGCACTGCGAGCTAAAAAGTTTTCCCCGAGCTCTTGTCTGTAAGGATGGTTGTCTCCAGAGAACGGTTAAGAAATTTCAGGATTTGTTTTGTAGCTTTAAATGAAAACAAAAACAAAACCTCCTCGCCCTTAACGGGTTGCAGCTCCTCCCCTCGAATCCGGAGTATATTGTAATGTGCTGAAAGAAGCCTTTATTTGCATGACTAACAGTATTTCAGCATCTTTCTTTCTTTCCTTTTCCCCTTTCCCTTTTTTCTTTTTCCTTAAAGTTTTGCTTTGCCCTGGGCAGATTATTCAGCCGTGAATTAGCAAGAGGTAAACTTGTTTTTACTTGAAAATACAATTTTGAATATTACCAGGGATTTAGAGAGAAACGTGCCTGGAATTTCTTGACCATTTCCAAACTAATATGGACTTCCGATCTACCTTTGTGTTGCCTGAATCCTCTCTCCCTCTTCCCTCCTCCTCTTTTTTAGTGAGGTCCGAGCTAGGTCTGCGGAGAGACATAGAAAGCGCATGGGCTCTTCCCCCCTCCTCCCTTCCCCCCCCACGCCTCAAGAGGCTACCTGTGGATTTGGGAGAACCGCCATAGGGTGCGAGATTTTAGACCAAGCCACGAATGGGTAATTTTAAGGAATAAACCGATGTGTGAACACGTTCACACACCTGTGGTTCCCCTGAGGAAAAGCCGCGCGTGTGAGCGCAGTGAGGACGTAGGCAACACGTCCCCGTGTGTGGCTGGAGCCACCGCGGCGAAGGACACGCACGGCCCCAGGCAGCGGCCGCTCCGTCGTGGCTCGCCTCCCCCTCCCCGTGGACTCCGCTCAACGCACGGCTCTGCGCCGGGGTCTTACCCACGGGCAGTTCCGGCCGTGCCACTGGCCCGTCGCCAACACGAGTGGGAAGTTAACAGAAAATAAATTCCGCTCGTACGAAACTGAAATGGACGGGAATTGCCTGGGGGCAGACACACAATAGGGCTACCGTGTTCCGCGTGGGTGGTGTGATGGACCTAGTTCTTACCCTCCCCCACGCGGCTTTTTGAAGGGAAAAATATTACCCAGGAGGGGATAAAAGGTTCCCCAGTGGCTGGCACCCTCGCCGGGTCTCACGCTGGAGCGTGGGTTGCTTTTTCTCTCCCCGCCGGCAGAGTGGCAGCGGAGAAGCCTTTAGAAGAACAAACTGGCTTTCCAGTCACCCCCAGCTCTGGGGAGGAAGATCTTTGATGTCGATACATTGTTTTTAAGGACGGTATTTCTGTTGCTCTCTGATAGCAGCGTCGTTCTCATCCAGCAGTGTTTTTAACGGAATTTAATACCTGAAAGGATTCAGGGGCGTGAAAGTTTGGGACAGACTTTTTTTTTTGCTTTCTTTTCATTTTCGCGTCTCGAAGCTGCAGCTAGAAGGCGTCAAGCCGGCAGCAATAATCTACCTCAGCTCAGCCTTACACTGATAGATTTGGATTTTTCTTCCCTCTGATTAAGCCTCCCTAATATCGCCCTGTCATGCCGTGGCTGCTAGAGGAGACCAGAGATCGCCCTTAGCCTCGCCCCACCGGTACCTGGCCTTAGGCTCCAGCACAGCTTAAGCTTAAGGGCAGGGCCTTTACTCTCCCGCGCCGTTTGTCACTCCCGTCCCCAAAAAGCTGCTCCTTTGGTCGGATCCCCAGCCCAAACCCGAAGGAGGAGCTGCCCCAGCCGCGCTGGGGGTATCCGCCTCTCCCTGGAGCCGGCGGGGTTTCTGGGGGAAGAGGACACATCTCATCGAGGGGGCGTCGGTGCTTGCATGGTTTCGGGGTGCCAAGGGTGCAGCTAATGATATGCCGTTTCAAAGCCGGGCTTCGTAATGGATAAATGATGTTGTTTTAGGATTTGCATAAAAAACCTGAATGGCTGATTGAGGTGTAAATCTATGAAAAGCTGCATTTAAGCCTTCTCACACACTAAGTCCATCTGCCCCGGGAAGATAGGGCCTATCGAGCCCCACCAAACCCGAGGGCTGCCTCCTCCCTGCCCCTGGCCCGGCATTATCCACAGGCCCTCTCCAGCATTAGTTTGTTATCCGCGCCGAGCCCGGCCGCTGATTAAGATGAAATTACTCAGAAGCTGAAGTGCATCTGATCAATATTTAAGAGAAAGCCGGAGGACAGGAGGCAGATGGCCGGAGCCCGGCAGCCCACCGAGCTACCTCCCCGGGAGCCGGTCGGGGCGGCCCCGCTCCCCCGGCCCGCGCCGTCCTGCACCGCCGCCTCTCGCCCTCCGCCGCGGGGGCACTGCCCCGCCCCGCCCGTCGGAAGTCGGGCCGAGACCAGCCGGTTCCGGAGCAGTTTGGAGACGGTAGTTAACCCCCTCACCACCTACCCCTCGCCTATAACACTGCCTTCATCCCCAGCTAGTTCCGATTTGCGGGTCCACCGGCGTGCGTGCCACCCGGCGTGAAGGTCTGGGGACCACCGACGCCACCTGCTTCCCTCCCTCCCTCTCTCTCTCTCTCCGTGGTCGCTGCCCGAGCCCTTTTGCATGGCTGGGGGTCCTTTGTGTGCCTGCTGGGCCGCGGCTGCCGCTGGCCCTCCGCGGTCAGGCGTGGGCTTCGGTCACCCCATCTCTCTCTGTCTGATCAATTACAGCAGCCTTTTCGAGGGACTTGAATCTGCTTGCCCGTTGCCCTTAATTTTTAGCATACCCAGATGAGGTTATTGCCCCGGCCCGAAGTGAAAAGAAATGTGGACGTTGGTGCCCTGGTATTGCTCTGATTTCCTCGGTTAGCTGAGCATAACTTTCTATTCGTGTTTATTCATGCAGTTTCTTATTGAGCTCCACATCGCACTGGCCTGGATTCCGCGTGTAGGGAGAGAACAGACAAACATTGCCTTTTTCTAGAGCGCGCACACGCATACGGGTGTGCAGACCGACACACACCAACACACACACACACACACACACGCTTACGCACGAGTACAAAATGCAGAGGGTCTGTAGCCACATCACCACCCCGCAGAGAGCCCAGATACACAGAAGTTTGCAAATGGTGTATAAAAAAGGAGGAAATGAACCAAACCATCCAGTTGTAAACTGACCAAGGGATGGAGAAGGCAGGGAGGCGGGTGTCCGTGTGTCTCTGTATGTGCAAGAAGGAGTTGGGAAGGGAAAGCACTAAGGATATTACTGACAATCATGGTAAATATTCTCTTCTGGCACGGTAATGACAAAAGGCAAGGGCTGTAGGGTTATAGCTGTGATTAAATGATACGAAAGGGATTTGTGTTGCTGTGTCTGGAGGAAGGACGACTGTGAGGTTTTGTTTTCGACGCTGTTTTTTTTTAATTTGAAAGTAAGGTGGTTTCAGACCAGGAGGCTTCAGAGTGTCTTGGCACCTCGCGAACTGAAAGAGAAGGAAGATGTTAAAGAGTATTGAATAAAGTGTAGATGTAAATACCTCCAAGTGCATGGTTAGAATCACCTCGCTTAGGTGAAGTGGCAGAATCGTTTCTCCCAGCGGCAGACAGGTCCTTTGCCGAACAAGTAGAAAAAGACGAGAACTACACTAGAAGTCAAGATTTACAGCAGCTAAATCCGGACTGCGACTGACTTTAATTCCAGTCCTAGTTATTAGAGGGGAATTCAGCTATACCGCAAATATTTGGTTGGATTTGTTGTTTTGGGGTTTGTTGTTTGGTTTTTTTTGATTTTTTTTTTTTTTTTTTTGGGGGGGGGGCTTGATTTTTTTTTTTGGTCGCCATAGAAACATCATTAGGGGAAGTACATTTAAAATAAGGTCACTTAAAGAGTATTTTTCAAAATTACTTCCCTACTGGATTAACTTCTCTGGCAATATCTGGCAACAATAAAGTTTTGCTGCAGTTTACCAAAACTCACGAATTTTGACACGACCTGGAGGAGCGTGTGTTATTGCGTGGGTGTGTGTACGTGTGGACAAGGGTGAACCAACACGCCCACAGAGCGTGGCTGGATGTGGGCACTCGCTGATGGGATGGAGCTGATGTATACAGTGTCCACACATAGAGAGGCATATATATGTGTACACACATATGCATGTTTTCAGATTAAAGGAGCTCTTGTAATATCTTGTAGAACACTGAATATTCCCTTTTAATATCTAAATAGGTCAGCAATACAGTTCAATAACATTGGAGGTATCTGTATATTCTCTCTCTTCAGTCTGTGATAAAACATTCTTTAAGACTATTGGGATTTTACACTGTAATTCTATTAAATAGTAATTGAAGGGGCGCGAGAGGCTATGATACAGGATCAGCAGTGTGTAAGCCATCCGTTTGAACTTTAATTTGGAATCATAGGCAGATGGGATCACGGCCTCTTTGTGGTGCTTGCAGATTTAAAACTAGCCGGCACATGGAGGGAAAAAAACAAAACAAAACAAAACAAAAAAGCTGCAATGCAGATTCATTCATTAAACATGAAAGGTTAGTGCTAGAGAGGATAAACGTTTAAACGTCTAGGTAAATACAGAAATATACTTCACTTCCCTCCCTTTGCTCCTACCATTACCCCCAACTATCTCAGTTACTGATTTTCTATTGTTATTACAAATAAGTTTTCGTTATATCCCCAGTGGGGATAAGCGTACCTGAATGACTTATTTATACCTGCATCACAGTCTGCCTGTGAAACTTTAATTCCGCTTGCAGCCAGGGGGGAAGCCAGATTTATTTATTTATTTATTTATTTTATCTTTCGCTGCCTCTTCCTTATTCCTCCTTGGATCCTTTTAAAGCTCTTTTTTGAAAAATTGCTGGAGCCAAGCCCCTCTTTATAGGGGACACGGCAGAGAAGGAATAAGTTGTTTCCTAAAATGGACAAATTAAATTAAAAAACCCCAATAAACCCCAAAGAGAAAAGGTGTGGTGATGAATTGATCTGCCTAGGCCGGGAGGTGAATGATAGCAGCCACATTCTGCAGGAGGAGCAGTGGGTGCTGCTGCTGCGTGTGGCGGGGAGCTGCTAAGCGCGGCCGAGGTGGGGTGGGTGCATGCCCATGGGTGCGTGCCCGTGGCTGTGTGCTGCCGAACTCTTAGGCCCGGCGTTGCAGTTCCCCCTTATCTGAAAACAAAAGACTTTCTAACTGAAAGAGTCAAATCCGCCCCTCCTCCTCTCTTCCCTGGCTGTATCGTATTAAAAAGGAGCTTTCATTGTTTATTTCTAAATATTTGTGAAGCAGACAGTCTATGGGTTAACCTAATTAACACATCCATACTGTATAGTAGTGGACCAAACGGTACGACGAATTTCTAATGTGATGGTTGAATGTGATAGTCATTTCTGTGTTACAGGAGATTACAGCAACACTGGAGCATTTCCAGATTGTAGATGGTTTTAGATGTTGAATTTCCAGATGAGTATTTACCATCATAACTAATTTAAGACCATTATTAAATAGAAATTCTCAGCAGGGCTCTTTAATGATGGAACACGTTACTAATTACAGAGTTTACGCTCTGTTTTGGCTAAGCAGTCTAGAGGGATGGGATTGTGCTCTGCATGCAAAGCCAATATTACTAACGAGGAGGCATCATACCCCTAACATTTCAATCATATTATTAAAGAAAGCCACTTCTTGCCTTATCTGCGCGAGGAGATAGCAGGAGCGTTTTGTTTACCGTGCTCCCAAGCTCTGAAAATAGCTGGAATGGAGAGCGGGATCTCTCCGCTGCCTCCCCCTACTCCCAGAGGTCTGGGGTCCGGGGGGGGGCTGTGCAAGAGGGCCGCCCCCTCCACCCACCGCTCCCCGGGGCTGGCTCCCCGCCGCTCCCGCCCTGCGAGGGCCGCCCCGTTGCCCCCCGTGCCCGCAGCAGGCAGGCTCTGCCCGGCACTCGGCGCCGAGGGGAAGCGCAACAGCGAGGGCATGAGCGGAGAGAGCAGCGGGGCTCTTCCCCGCTCCCCCAAAAGTCACGGGCACAGATGCGCACACATCGGGCAACCACACAGAACTGGCGTGTGCAGGGAGATGGGTACAAACAGTCAAGTAAGTAAGGGGCGTGTAGGGACAATTTTGGTGTTCTCACCATCCCTCTTCTCCTCCGCTTCCCGGGGCCCACGTCCCGGGCAGCGGACGGTGCGTTCTCCCCGGAGGCCCGGACAACGCTCCCTGCGAAGCCCGGGGAAGCAGATCCCCACCAAGAGGTCTGTATTAAAATGGTAAGTTGTGTTCAGGGCTGGGAGAGAATGACCCCGGCGGGAACGGGGAGAAGTGGGACTCGGTGGTTCCGGGCCGTCAGGAGGAGCCCCTGTTCCCGCGGCTCTGTCCCCTGGGCAATCCCGCACGTGCGGGACCAGTACTTGCCTGCCCTAGCTGTCTTTGAGACTATAAAACACCTTTGGAGACAGGAAGAGAAGTAGATCTGAGGCTTATTTGCTCATCTCAGGTGTGGGCCACCTAAAACTGCATTTTGTTTTCCTGACAATGGCAATTTTCCTCTTACCCACCTACTTCCTGGCCCACCTCCCTCCCCTCTCCAGGTTACGGAGCACGCTGTTCCGTTCAGTCCCGGTGTCAATACCGCGTTTGCGTTGCCCTTGAAAGGACGACAGACGGTTCTCAGCCTGTTTTCATTCTCGCTATCCATTAATGTATTTGATCTGGACGTTTAATAAGTACCGAGGACAGGTTTGCAATAACCTGCTATTACGTTCAGCGTCAGTTCTGCCCGAGTAAAGACTTTTTGGATTGGTTCGCTCTGCTTGTCTTAAAAAGGAGCAGTATCCATTCTCTGTACAGATGAGATGCACATATATGCATATATAGAGACCGGAACACAGAAACACGTTTTCTCATTATACACATACGTATCTGCAAGAACAGTTGGATATATTCCACGCATCCCCTCTCCAGAGGACGAAAATTGAGGAGGCACAGAAATACAAGCCAGTGGCCAGAGGCTCGATAGGTTTCCCCCTCTCCTATTTTAAAGAACCTTTTAATGACATCTAAACAACAATCTAAACATAAAAATCTTAGAATGGATTTGAGGGAAATTAAATTGTCTCCCCCCACTGTGTGCTTGTGAGCGAGTCACTGTGTTAACTTCTAAATGGATTCTCTCAGTTTGTCTACTTATGTGTTTTACTGCAGCGTGTCTTGTTCAATAACGCAGGATGTGGCACTCGGTGAAAATCCGGCCGCTCTTCTGGGGCCTCGCTCCTTCCCGGTGCCGAGGAACTTCCATCTCCGAGGCCGGGCCACTCCGCGCCTGGCGTCTGCGGCCCAGGACGGGGACCCTGTCCCTGCTGCTTCGGGGCCCTTCGCACGGGGCGGTTTCTCCCGGGGCTGTGACTCCCCCATCCTCTGGGCAAAGCTAAGCAGAAGGCAAGCCACGGAGACGGACGTGCGTCCCCTCGGAGCACGCGTCCCGCTGCCGTCGCGGCACAGCCATCGCGGGAGGAAGGAAGGACACTCGCCCGGGGATGCCGCCTGCCCTCTGCGCCTCCACGGGCGCTCTGACCGCCCTCCGCGAGGCGGGCCCTGCCGGGACCGTGCCGAGCCGAGCCGAGCCGAGCCGGGCCGGAGCGCTGCCTGCAGCTGCCCCTTCCCGGCAGGTCCTTCCCGCCCGGCGTCCCGGGCGCCGTGTCCCCGCCGCGCCGCGGTCCCGCCGCCACCGACGGCGCCTCAGCCCGTTTGGAAACTGACTCATTCTGTAAATAATCTTTGACGTCCCCACAAAGCCGCCCTTCGAGAGGAGTTTATTAGCACGGAGCCATTAAAACAGATGTCATGTTAGCTTCTCCGTGACATTTGGGTGACACATCTCTCCCGATGAATTGCTAATTGTCTTCCCGCCCGCAGTAAACATCCCGCTCCATTGTCTGCGCTCAAGAGAGTTTCTGCCGCAAAATACAGTCCTGAGCCGCGGAGAGACCTCGCCGTGCGCCTCCCCGACCCCGGCCCCGGCCCTGGCCCCGCGCCCCAGCCTCCTCGGTCGTACAGCTACTCTTCTTGCTCCCCCCAGACCCCGTCTGCCTCTCCAGCCCCCCCGGCTGGAGCCCTGGCCCCTTACCCGCACCTGGAGGTGCGGCAGGCCCGGCCCGACAGCCTTGCTGCTCTGCCCTGCCCTCCGCCGCCACTCCCCGGGATGGGCGCGCCCCTCTCCCGCCACCGCAGGGACCCCTCCGCCCTGTAGCATCCCCGCTCCCTCCCCGCCGGGGTCCCGCAGAGACCCGCGCCCGCGGAGCCGGGGGCGGAGGGGGGGGGGTGGGAGGGAGCGTGGCCCTCCCGCTGTCTCTTCCCTTCTGGCATAACACTCTTTCCCAGCTCCTCCGAGTTGTTTATTTTGCCTGGAACAAAAGGTGTGTGTGGCGGGGTCGGGGGAGGCGGCCCATTTCCAGCAAAGTCCAGGCACGGCGGTGACATATGTCTGTCATTTTCGGATGTGAAAAGCAGGGATGTGCAGTGCCGAGCCTTCTCCTTATTCCCTGGTGAAGGTGCTGGGAGGAAGCTGTCAGAGGGCTTTGAGAGGATAAGACAGAGCAGCCTTAAAGAGGAGCTTTGCATCTGAGTGGCTGACTGAATCCGTCTTACCTATGTACGTAAGGTTTCATATTCGTAGCCGTTGTCTGTACGTTGATACATAATCTCTCGCCCTTGTTAATTCTCAATAGATGCCGAGATAACTAATCCTCCCAGATAGATAGACACGGGTAGATTATGCGAGTGCAGTCTATCTACCTATCTGTCTGTATAGTCCTACACGCATATATATAAGCACGTAAAGAGATTTCACTGCGTTCTATTCCACAGGAGTATACAGGACTGAGCAGACACAGAGCCCAACGCCTTGCCTAGCAGATGTAGAAGTGTTTGGCAAGAATAAATATACATGTATCACTCACATATTCGGGGCTACTTGTTGTTAGAATTTTTATGTCCTGCACCCACTCTTTCTCCCTCTCCTTCTCCACAGTGTACTCGAGTTTTATACAAACATGTTCCAGCTTTCCAAGCAAGGGAAATTACGGAAAGAGGGAGAGGGAAGCTAAAGATTGGGTAGATTCCGAGTCTTTAAACAAACAAAACTCTCCCCCTCACCCCAACCAGCAAGACCACACTTGAAATTATTTATCTGCTGGACAAAGAGACCTATCTGAAGTCAACAGAGATATTATTTTCATTGCCCAAAATTATGCCCGTCCTTAAGGCCAGCCAGCGTCTACAGCGATGTTACCTGGGCTTGGCTTTGTTCTGATTTTTAGCAGACATGTTTTATGGATGCCAATCGCAAAAAAAGCGATTTGGGATGCCTGCTGAATGCTGCTCCGAGTGTGTCTAGCCTCTGCCTGCCCCAATCAGAGGATGCTCGCCCCCCCCACTCCCCGGGAAAGCCGGGCACGACGGCGCCCGTCCCCTCCAGCTGCGCAAACACCGTGGTCTGAACTCGGCCGAGTTTGCAAAGGTTGTTCAGTACCTGTCCGCCTCCGCGGATGGGATGGCTTTGCAGCCACTTGGGAAGATGCCCGGCTCGGGCCTGCCAGGAACAATCCCACGGTTGCTGCCGAGTCTCGATAACCCCGGTCCGGCCCGGCCCGGCCCGGCCCGGTCCGGTCCAGAGACCCTGCCGAGAGCGGTCCCTGCGGGCGCTGCGCAGCCTCTGTGCAACGGGAACCCTGCCCCCAAAGCGGGGCTGGGGGTGTTCAAATGCCACCTCACTATTCCTCGGTGAATATTAAGCATCATTGTCTTACAAATGAGGAGAAACCGCTACCGTCAGAATAATAATAAACTACCTCTTGAAACCCTAAGTCTCTTACAGCGGGGCGTTAGAGACAACGAAGCTCTTAACGCTAAAATCGGATTCCTCCCACCCGCGACTTCCCCGTGTCCTCATGTCCTGAAACTGTCCGTCTTGTTTGTCATGCTTGCTCTGCTATTAGCGGTACGATACACACCGGTCCCCATAAGAATGATGGGATGATTTCATCTCGTATGAATTCCTGCAACCTTTCTCCTAAAAGGGGCACTTTCACTCCAGTCCTGCCCTTCTGATGATCAAGTTGTCTCCTTGACTGGAAACATAGGGGGGGACGTGGGACTTTGTCACTGAATCTGGGTCAGAAGAGGAAGGCAGCTTATGTTCCGAAGGTTTTTCCCTTCGGCCAACGACTTTGTCCGATGTCAGTGAAGTCACTAAGACTTGTTTGTGTCTGCAGGTCCAGAGCAAACATTGAAGAATCCTCGAATTCTACACTTCTCTGCTGCAGCTGTGAATGAGTGAGTCAGTCACTTGAGAATAACCGTGTATCAGAGGGGAAACAGCTCCCTGCAAACAGGGATCGTGTCTTAGGAAGCAGCTTCCCGAGCTGTATTGTTCACACTGATGCTTACTTGTCTCATTACAAAATCAAGAGACTCCTCCATCTCATGCAACATCCTAGTGTTACATCTCGAGAAGGGAGAGGAAAGTCTGAAGAAGTGAAGGTGACAGGTTGAAAAACTGAGGCAAGAAATAAACGCCACCACCCTTCCAAAATAAAAACCTCTTCACCCAAATATAGCAGCAAATAAACCACAAATCTGTACATAATCAATACTGATCTGGAACCAATCTGTTCCTCCCTAGCTTTGTGTGGATCCAGGGCTGCAAGCGCTTGTGATTACACAGAGTAGGAGGGTCATTTTCTAACAAGGGTGCTCACTGTATCTGAGCTCCAAATTATCCAGAGAGGACAGATGGCCCTTCTGATCTTATAATGAGAACAGGGAGTGATTATCAGCCTGAACTAAAAAATGATGCTCTGCTGACATATTTTCACAGTTCTGAAATCTGTGCTTGCACTTATGCCTCGCTTCATATCCCTCTTCATTTAATTTAGGCATCATTTGGGATTTTGGAGGGCTGTGTGAAATCCGTTCATTTATCTCGGTCTGTGTGTCTGTCTCTCTCTCCCCATGTATCTATCTAGGACATGTGTACAGACACAAAACAAAGGAAAGCAAAAGGTCACTTCACAGGAACTCTTAACCCAAATCACGCTTGGCAAAATATTTATATATAAATATATTTGCCAATAATTAGGAAGCCCAGCTGCCTCCCGGATGCCTAGATTTTATGCCTGCTTCTTGGCAGTTTTCTGGAGCTGTTGCATTCCATCTTTGCAATTACTACAATACATGGTGAGTCAGCCCAGACCCTAGGTCACTTCAGGGAAAAAAAAAATACTTGGACATATTTGGGGTTTGTGTTCATGCTTTAACCGTTTTGGGTTTTTTTTTTCAGAAGGATCTGTAATAGAGAGAAGAATCCCCCATGAAGAAAAAAAAATCATGATGGCCGAGTGTAAAGGGAGATATTTTTTTCATTTGCAGATTTCTGCGACTTTTCAGCCTAAAAGCAGTGTTAATCACCTTTATCCTGCACAGAAAGTGTAACAGAGAAGGAGGGGAAGCTCCTGGTGACTGGCAGCAGTCAGCTCTCCATCCCTCTTTCCAAGTCCCTCAGAGGTGAACTTGCAATTGCAGAGAAGTTAGGTCAGTACAAACAAATTAAATCAGGGAACTATTCAGTGGTTACACAGTCATTTCACTCTACTATTTGCACTGTAATATTGCATTACCCTCTAATTGTCACATATACTTTTCACTCTCCAAATATGGAAGACAAATACTGAATCCGTTTAAAGTTGCACCGCTTTCCAGGCTGCCCAGCTGGGCGAGGAAAGACTTTTCTGCGTGTTCTTGCTGCCATCTACTGGTCCCACGGCCTCAGCCCTTCATCTGTGAAACTTCCCTCTGTTTTCATAGCCGAGAAGAAAAAGGTCTATGGCAAGCAGTGGGAAATGCACCTAATGAGAAAAGGCGTGATAATGTCGCCAGTGGCACTGCGAGGTCACCACGCCGTTAATTTTAAGCATAGGGGAAGACGACGCTTTTAGTTACTGGAGCTGTATTCACTACTTGGAACTAAGCATGTGCATGTATCTTTACCCAGCTCTAGGTGTAAGCTGATTTTATACAAATAAGGCAGTTATTTAATATTTTTGTTGCTAAGAGCTTTTAATAATATATTTTTGGAAGGAAAAAAACATTCCTTTTGCAGAAAAAAACCCCAAGTTTAGATATCCTATATCATTACCAGTGTTGGATTTTAAGGCAGCAAGTGCCAAAGTTTTCCCTACTCCCTTTTCCCTCTTCAATACCTATCTGAACTCCACCCCCAAACCTTGGCAGAAGAGGTGTGTCATACGACATAAGTAACATCAGTTTGGCTTTGTCTGCATTTTGCAAATACTTTCTCTAGAAAGTACTTTTTTTTCCATAGCAGCAGTATTTTCCCCTGAGGTATCACCTCGTGTTATTGTCTGTTTATTTCCAAATGACTGCTGATTTGAAATAATGACACCATCTAGTAATTTTATCCCATTAAAATCATAACGTATGCATAAAACTTCTTGGAGGAATGTGTGGTTAGGAGAAATTTCTAGAGCATTACATTCCATTTCCACCTGTAGATTGTCTGGGCCAGATCCACTGAGGGCTTGGCTGTCACTTAACTGTGAAAGCTTGAGCTAAGCCTCTCAGGTTCCTATCATCCCTCCAGAAAAGCCTTCACAAAGCCCACGCTTCAGAGTCACAGTGTACAAGAATTTTCTGAAGGCATCAAGAAGCTCTGGGGCATTCTGAGGGCAATGAGAAGTTTTAGGCCTTGGACCCATCAGCCACCTTAGGTCAAACATCCCTTTACAGAGCTCACCTGTGGGCCCTCATTCAAGGATCAGCGATTTACCATCTTAAAAGTATTGCGGCCTCCATTGTCCCCTGTAATGTGAGAAACTTCTATGTTATTTTTACTCCAAACAAGGCAGGGTGTAGCCACAGTTAACCACAGAAAACCTTTCTACTTCCATGTTTCCAGCTTAAGGAAAGGAGTTCTGACTGGATGGTCCACATCCCTCAAGGGGAGTGGCTTATCTAAGTCCTAATTCCTTTAGTGCCTTAGGTATTATTTTTAGGAAATAGGTTTCTGAGGCAGTCTTTCTGAGTTGCATTTCTTGATTCATAAATCTGCCTGACTATTTGAACCATCCCCTGGCTCCATGTCACAGCTTCTGGGACACCTGACCTTTGGTAGCAGGGATCTTCACCCAAAAGAGGTCAAGCACGCAGAGTTTAAAACTCCAGTTGGCAGAAGAACACCGACAATGCAAGTGATGCAGTGCAGAGACCTTAAGTTGTTTGTTTCCCTTTCTGAAAAGCTAGCTAAACAGCATGGTCTGAACACAAGGAAACAGACTCAGGACCATGCTTTCCATCATATAGCTAATCCATGGATAAAGCACAACCCACAAACTCCTATCTGGCCTCGACTTCCATATCAAACAAAGCATACAGGATTTTTTAAGGCTATGCAAAGAATTATAGTATGTGTTTTGAGACTGCAGATTTTTAAAGTAAGACCAATGACATTTATAATTTGTCATGAAACAGGCATGCCCTGGTAACCCCATCCCACCCCCACTACATTCTCTGTGCATTTTGACATTTTCCATGAGGTCCATGAGTTTGGTGTGAGGTACCTGAGCTATCAACCAGCAGAATAAAGCCTTCACACAATGGTTGAGTGTCACATCCATCTCCATGAGATCTCTGAGGGTCATTCTATCTTTAATTGTGGCTTGTTTCTGAATATGTTATACTGTGACAGTCACACCTGTAGAAACCAGTTGTGACAGCTTTTGGCTCCTGAGTGACTAGCTAGCCATCCAGGGAAGTTACCAGCTACCTGCTTTTCTTTTACTGCCATTAGTCTGGGTTTGCCTGTTTAAAGAGATTCTGCCTCAGCATACATGAACATCAGACAGAGCATTATCTTTAAAAGCATGTAGCCTTTTTTTTTTTAAGCAGGACATATTGATATCACATTCTGCTTTGCCAGTGTGACATCTACATGACAGCTTATAGTCCATGATCACCCATTTTTTAATCTGCTAGCCATTTTCACTTCCACTTGCCCAATGCACCAATCACTGCAATACAGGGCTGTGCGAGGCATGTCCTGGCTGTGTGCATTTAACCTGTGTGCTGCTCTAAAATACCTGTGCTCCCAAGGTTGAACAGATGGCCACAGAGGATGTTACACAGTATCTCTGGTTAAATGCCTCTCTGCACATGAGAAAATTATTTTTTGGGCAGTATAGCATATGATCATATGGGTCCTCTGTGACTGAGATGCAAGCATACTGAGGACACAGCTGAGGCATGTTCTCAGCTTGAGTTGTGGTGCAGGAGAAAGATTTGTGTCATTTTACACATTACAAATGACTCAGGGATCATGGCAATGAGCTTTGTTTTGAGACTGTTTGCTATCTTTTATTAAACCAGAGATTAATTTTATTCAAGGGAATGACCCAGATTCTTGTATAAAGGAAGATATCAGGATGGATTCTGCAAAGCCCAGTGGAAAAATTATGTTATTGTTGTTTTAAATAGTGTTCAACATATGACACTGTGAAACATAATGAGTAGCCTGAACATCTTGCTGCATCACTAATTCATAGTAATACAATTCTTTTTTCTGAGATGATTTGTACTACCTCTTGTACCACTTGTAAGTGGTACTTTGAAGTCAATTGATGCCTATTGTTCAACTTCTTTAGCAGATTTCAAAACTGAGGGCATTTATTCCATTCAAAGGTTAACATTTCAAACTCTTCTACTAAGACAACACAGAGGTAAAATTTTGAAATTTTAGATATTCCTGAATATCTACATGAACAACCAGAATCTTCTGTTTCAGTAAGTTTGCAACATTCCATGCTAGTATGGATTTCTTTTGACTTAATATTATTAACTTTTCTATTCTCTTAATATAAATTATAAAAACAAAGGGAAGTACTTCAACAAATTAGAAATTAAATGCTGCATTATTCTTTGCAAAGAAAATTCACATAACTTTTATCAACCAGTACTGAAATTGACAATTTAGAATTTTTATAACAAGTTCTAGTTATAAGATAATGAAGTGACTAGAAGGACAGGAAGTGTTTGTTCTGAAAAATAATAATTTACACTGAAACTGATAACTTAGTACTATGATTTATGTGCTAAAATATGTATATGTATTAGGAAACAAGGGAACTTATGTTTAATTTAAATAGTGTTCAGAGGACAACCACTGAGATATGAATGCCTTAAGCAATACTCCATGTAAGCTGATATTCCTACAGTCAGACAAAGCACAATAGGATAAATGGGATTTATTTTTCTTATTTTGTTTTAAGAAGAGAAAAACAATATTCTGTTTATAGTCCAGCAATGAATGCTATTTGTTCTTCAGAACTGCCATGAGGTTAAGTGGAGAGAAGAACATTTGCTGTGCACCTTTACACATGAATTGCAAACACGGAACATTCATTTGGGAATTACTCAGGCTTCCCATGTGGATTTGGGCTACTCAATGTACACATGAGATGATGTGGTTAATGAGTACATTCTAAGAATTACCTGTTTGAGAGTCAAGTCTCTAAATTCCTTGTGTACCCCAATGAATGGCTGCTCCAATGGTTGCACTTGAAAACTTTTCTTTTTCCTCCAAATTACATTCAGAAAACATTAAACCATTTCTAGTCTGGTAAACTGCCCTCCTGTTTGATTTTTTCCATACTTGTGCCAATGGGAAGTATAAAATGAAGCCTTGCTTTCATAGGGGACCAAAGCATCTCTGCGCTAAATCTGATGCTGCAGACTGGATAGATGAATTCTGAATGAATGATGGTCTTATCCTTGTGATATGCACTTTCAGAAAATTCTTAATGGCTCATCGTCCCTTCAAATATATCAAAGTGACATCTTTTCTGGTCTCTGCTGACTTCTGGCTGGACTAATTTGGTCTTAGTAATCATAAGTGGTGTAGGAAATATTGTGCATTTTAGAACTGAAGCTTTGACATGATACAAGTTAGACTTCGTTGAGCAATTTGGATAATCATGTGTTTTATGGCTTTCAAATGTTCTTGCTGCAGCATAAAGGTCCATAAATATTTAGAACAGAGAGTCTATGGTCCACTTATGCCTATTTTATGGAGCATTGTTTTTCTTTATTGAAGCTTGTTATTTTGTGTATGACAGCAGCACTGTAGTTTTCAAATAGGAAATATTTTTTAAAGGCTTTCTTGTAACACAGAAACATTGAGGTGATCAGAAGATTAATTCTATTTTAACATCCACAAACTGGAAGATATCAACAAAGATTAACTGAAGGAAAATAAAGAAATAATCTATGACAGTGTTGAGAACAATTCTCAGAATTTTAAATACTTGTTAAAGGCTTTGCTGTATTTCACTTCAATAAACATCATGCTCCAGTTACTACTTGAAACCACAGGGGCATTATCCTGTGCAGCACTTATCAATATTTTAACACGTGAAAGTCAAATGATGTTGAAACATTGAACTATATTTCCATCTGTGCAAGCTAAAATGGTACAAATGCATCCTGTGTAATGGAATACTACATCCCCAGTTACTTTCTTACAAGTGATACCTGATTCCTCTGTATTTTCTGTGGTTATTTACATTGCTCTGATGGTGCCTAGAGGAAGACTGTCTTTTAAAATTAATGTTTATAGCATTTAAGGAGTTTTAACCCAACCTGCCTTAAATCCAGAGAAAACAAATTCTTGGAAACTGCTACAAAAATTAGTAGCTGATTTTCTGTTGCTCTTGCCTCAGTGTTAAATCTTTCTGTACATTTTGTGTGAAAATGGGTATTGGTACCAAAACAAAGACCCTGAGATTGGCTAGAACACAAATATACTGCTCCCACGCGAGAGAGAGATTCTGGGAGCTTGTATCCAGTGGAAAAATGTACTACTTAGTGGGCAGCAAAAAGAAGAGATGAAGGTTGCTGCCAAAGCTTGTATATTTCAGTGGGATTTCTCTGAAACCTCTGGGAAGACAGCTCCAGTCACAGACCTGCAACATGACCCCCACATGCCGTGGTCCAGGACCACCAGCAGCAGGCACAAGTGGATGGTCTGTCAAATACTAGACCAACCACTTGGTTTCCCCCCATAAATCCACAGAGGAGGATCACTGCACTGCAGATGGGTGTGACACAGATATGACAGATCAAGAGTGTGACACACACGTCAAATGTTAACTGTATTGCTCAGTGTCACTGAGAGTCTGTACCCTGACAAGTTCCTCTACCAGCAACCCATCACAGATTAAATGGTTGATACCCCTTCTGTGAACTATCTGAAGCATTCTCTCTCTGTGGTCATGTGTCTGTGCTTCTTGTACGATCTCTGTCCTAGTGAAGCTTGGACTGCTGCCATTTGTTGCTGCTTTAGAAAAGGATTTGAAGACTATCAAAGCTGCTTAATTGTGGGGCTGCTGCAAGCACTTTTTTCTAGTCCTTCAGTGGCTGCTCATTCAGCTGCCATGTTTCTCTGTCTAGTTACAGGCTGTAACATCAAGTGAAGCAGACTTTGTCTTCTCCTGCCCACCTCCTGTGCAATAGTCACCTGTGCTATTGAGAGGATGAATTTTTAAATTGCAACATTGCAGATCTGGACCCACTCTTCCTACTTGACCTGATGTCTTCCTATAGGTGTTCAGGTACATCAATGAGCCAAAGAGAGAGCTGAGGTACACAGAAAAATGACAACTGTCTTTACTTGGCCACGTCCCTTCATGTGCCAATCAGGTCTGTGCTTTGCAGTGCCCTGGTCATCAGCAGTGGCCAGGACTCCAAAGTGACAGTTATGCTTGTGTCCAGTGAAAAAGCTTCTCTGTTTTCACAGCTTCTCACACTGGCCTCAAATTTTTTTCACTTAATATAACCAATCACTGCACACATTTTCCCCAAGGCTTCGCTGACTCTGCTTTATATTTTTAATTCTCCATGTGAGGACAGCTACAGACAACCCCTTACTATTGTTTAGCAGAGTTTCTTGGAATGGATTTCAGAGGGCTTTCCATCCACCTAGAAGCAACTGGATCCATTAGCCTGTAAGTGGCTGCAAGTGCATCCAGTAGAAGGGCTTCAATCTTTTAGTCAATAGGTTTCTTCTACAATGCATGCATCTAGAGCACCTTCAGAGCTGGTAAATTTATAGAGCTCATGCTGCTGCTTCATCAGAAGACCAATCCTAGGGCAGCTCCCTATTACCATGGGATAATCATGGTGCTCCACTATACCCATGATTGATTATAGGCTGAACATTTTCCCTTCTTTTTTTCCATTGAACCCTGACATCTGCATTTTCCATTTGTCTGTCTGCCTGGCTTCCTATTTGTTTTGAACTAGACTGCTTGAGAAATGCTGTTCTTTGTCAGTACTGAAACCCTTTCCCCAGCAGTTCAGCTGTTCTCACTGTTTGGATTAGTTTCTTCAGACTGGTGTCTCTTTGTATTCTTTCCTCTGAGTTGCAGTGGAGAGTCCCAGGCAGCACAGGCATGGTGGTAGGAAATGACAGCAGTGCTGGACATGAGACAACATCTCTGGGAGCCCTGTAAAGGTTCATGTGGTTACCATGATCAACCAGGGAAAATTATTCTATATCCAACAGTTCAGTAGGCAGCTCTGGGTTGGAGACCCTCTGGCTTTGTGAGAGATTTTGATTTTTCAAGCTCTTGCACTGATCACCAGTAAATCTCAGAATCAAGCACTTGAGTTCCAAGAGGACTGAAATTAAGCATGGAGATCATAGGGCCTTTTCAAAAAGAAATGGGGCCTAGGATTTGTGATCTAGATGATCAGGCAACTCCAGCTCAACAGTAAAATCAGTTTTTGATCAGCTTTGGACTGCAAATGGTAAATATGGTAAATAAATTATTTTAACCAAGACTGGAGCAGAGCTGTTGTGTTTGGATATTCACTTCTGAGTATCTTCAATGAAGTAGGACACAGAGATAATACCAGCTGAGGTGTGTAATGTCAGGCTTCTGTTTGTTGTGTGCCCCACAACTGAGTGCTGCTTCCAAATTTACATGTGGATGCCAGTTATCATCTTTGTTAGGTAAGTAAATGCTAAAAGTACTTGTTAGACATTATAATACAGTTCAATGGTCATGCAGTATTTTAGATGGGCTAAACTTTAGTTTCAAAACAAAGTTTTGAAACTTTTCCTCCTGAAGAGAATATTAAAAAAAAAAATCTTCACATCCTTATATAATTATTCTTTATGCCTAGCTCACTATACAGGATGCATTCCTACCTTCATCCTTTTACTACATTTTTGATCTGTAGATCCTGCATTTTCAGAAGTGTGAGTCCTCCCATACAGATGTTTTTTAAAGTGTACTTTGTGTGGTAGGTATGCTATGTTTTCTTGCTCAGGACATTCTTTGATGTGAACCTCTATAAACTGACTAATGTCATGCTCTATAATGTACTGAAGGTAAAATAATTCTGCCCTGAGATGGCAGAAGACATTCAATGTAAATAAATGCAAATGTACATGGGAAAAGGTGACTTATTTAAAGTGATGGCTCAAATCTACAGCATACCCTTGCCATATTATTGTTTTGTATGTTGTTTTGAGCCCCTCATCTCTAAGAGAGTATGACAAAAATATAGAAAAGGTTCAGAGAAGAGTGACAAGGTGTCCAAGTATATGGAATAATACTTTATGAGAAAAAAAGGGAAAGATTCAAAACAAACAAAAGAAAGTATTCCTTTTTACAACATGTCAGGAAACCACAGGAATGCTCTGCTGTGGGATGCTGTGAATGGTGAAAGCTGACCTTGATTCAGGGAGAGATAAGAAAAATTAGTAAAAGAGAAAGACACACTAAATAAAATTATTTTGCATCTGGAAGTACCTGATTACAATGTGCTTATGTGAGTTTGCTGTCTTTCAGAGACAGGTTGCTGTGCTGGATAGATCTTTGCTTTGATTCACTATAGCCACTCTTAGCTTTTATGTTAGAAGACTCCATATTTCTAAACAAAATGACAGCTGGCCAGAGGCTAGTCTTTCATTGTAGTTCCTGGCCAAAGTGGAAAACCATATATGAGCCTCTTCCCTTTGAAACTGGCAGCTCGACCAGGCTCTTCCATTTGTGTCTGGAGTTATGAGCAGCAAAACAAATCTACAGCACAGACTCAGCTCTAAAAGATTTGGGTTTGTGCCAACAAGGAGCAAAAACACATTCTGAAATTTTTAGTGTTGCTGCAAAGAGTACAGTGATGCATGGTGCACGTAGTTTCCCGATGACTTCTCTAACAATCTCACCTGCAAATGTGTTTTCCCCAAGATCAGATGGAGGAAAGACCCAAAGCCTTATTTTCTTCATTGCCCTCTCTGCTTAGACACTGATTTTGAAGGAGTAAGTGTCTGCTTTAGTCAACCCTTTTGGAGAAACTGGGATGGGCTTTGGGACCCAGACTAAACCAGATGTTTATGGAGTTTCTATACAGCTGGATGTCACTTAGTTTGGCAAGATTGTCCTGTACCTGGAAAGGTAGGCAATAAAACTGCAACCTGTTTCCTACCTAACATATGCTATCTAACCCCACTGGAAGCTTGTGCTTGGCAAGCAGAGGAAAAACACTGCAAATTTGATTTAGGCACATATTCAATAGTAGTCATATGGTTTCCACACGCTCTGCTTTGGACAGAGGCCAGTGTGTATAAACAAGGGAATATATAATACCAGTAGTATGGAATTTTCTTCCTCTTTTCAGCTTTCACTAAAAATTAGGTGTCTTTGTTCAGGAACACAAACCATTCCTTCTGGCAAAATAACCTCCAAGCCCCTGGCCTTCCATTCATCTTCCTTGGATGTATAAAACAAGTTATGAGGTCTAAAGGATCACAAAAAAGACAGGAAAATACATTCATAATCTGTCATCTTTATTTATGTTTTGTTAACTTCATTATTCACTTCATTATTTATTTCAAGAAATGTTATCTGAAGTTCAGAAATATGTAGGAATCCTAAAGCAATGACAGATGTAAGGAGCTGATGTCTTTGAAAATAAGTCATATTGGACATACATGTTTGAGTTTTTGCTGCCTCAGTTTACCTACCTAAAAAGAGGAGAGCTGTATCTGCCAGCTGACTTGGCTGGTGCACTGTGGGATTAAATTGGTGATTTAAAAAGTGCTTTGAAGTTCCTGTCTGAAACCCATTGCACATTTGTGAGATGTTACAGTGTTTAAACGGTGAGTGATAGCATACAAATTCAACTTATTCACACTACTATGTAAAAGCAATGCATTAACCTTTTGGATTGAATCACAGTTTCAGTTTGGGATGGATTAGAGGTCTCTCTAAATGCATTAATACCTGAGAACATAATCAGACTGAAGAATCAATTTACTCAAGAGACAAGCTGCCATGGTATCATCGTCAGCAGGAGCCAGAAAGTGAGGAGACTGCACCAGGGTGTAGGTTGAGACAGTGGTTACAGCTACTGTTAAACAATTCAGCAGCACAGCAGTTCTTCTTCCTCCTCCTCTGCTGTCTGAAGGCAAACGGTTACCTGAGACATGAGCTGGAGCATTCAGGCAATGTCATAATTCATGCTATTTCATGCTTGCCTTACTGCCAAAAGCTCCAAAGACTATGATTTTTTCTGCTGTCCTTGAGTTTGGGATTTCCATTCATTTAATTATTGCACTTGAATCTGAATTCTGAATGAATATTTTGAAGAATAATTGTGAGTTATTTGGAAACAAGGCAGTTCCTGTGGATTCATACACTGAAGATCTTGGCTTTATTTGGGAACTGTGCTTCTGGACACAATAAGAAGTAATTCCCCAGCAGTGAAAATGCTTCAGAGAAACCCAGCT
Organism: Vidua macroura; assembly: GCF_024509145.1. Taxonomy (NCBI): domain Eukaryota; kingdom Metazoa; phylum Chordata; class Aves; order Passeriformes; family Viduidae; genus Vidua; species Vidua macroura. Next base: position 30,258,910 of record NC_071573.1, read on the forward strand.
GTGGGCAGTCATGTGGCTACTGAGTGTTCAGGTAGAGCAATTGTCCTAGGGTCTGTGGGTTGCAGAAACAGTGCAATATATTGATATAAGCACTCACTAACACTGGACCCAATCCATTTACTGGCACTGAACCCCATCTCAATCACATCATGTTACTGAGGCTGTATAGAGATACCAATATTCAGGAAATTTTGGTTGTTGTGGAGGCCGTCATGAGGACTCAAGGTACTGAGGATTTGTTTGAGTTGAGATCTGGCCCTGTCACTGCCTAAAAGGAATATTTGTTGCTGCATCTCCTTAAGGCAATATCTGTGTTGTCACATTGTTGAGGTGGAAGGAAACACAAAGACCATCAAGCAAAATTTAGAATTTGGGATTATGATGTAAGGTTGTTAAGCTGCATTTGGGAACTGATGTTAAGCTTGGTTTACAGGGCACTCTTGTTACCTGTTGGACAGCTGACGGTATGTGACCACACTTTTTGTGATTGTTTGGCTCCTGTGATGAGGCAAAAGATTAAAAGAAATCCTAAAGATACTCTGAAAGGCATATTCTTCCTTGTTTTAAGATGGAAGGAAGGAAGAGATGGAGATGGACAGTTCCTAGCCTTCAGAAACCTTCCTGTCTGAGAGCACTCAATCTTGAGGCTATTCCCAGTGTAGCAGTGAGGCTGCCACCAAAAACCAGGGTGGATCTGAACATGTCTCTGCAGGGTTTCAAGACAGTTGGGTGTTTCCAGAGCAGCCACTGTCTCCTGTTATGTTGATAGACCTATTAAGGCAACAACGTGTGCAGGCATCGTGTAATCCTCAAGGCTCAGGAAGAGAACGGGAAAGAACAATTTTAATTTCTGATGGAAAGACATTGAGTAACCCTCAAGGCTCAGGAACAGAACAGGAAAGAACAATTTGAATTTCTGATGGAAAGTAGGCCCGGGGACCGATAATACTTCCTTGGGTCACATGATAAGGGAATTCTCTCCAAAAGCCATATTCTAGCCTCCTTTAATGCACATTATATTGATTCTGGCCACTTTACCTAGGCTGCAGGTTCAGGGAGGTTGAGGGGAAACTTTGCACAACACTGTAGACTTTGACTCACTGACACATTCCTCTCTTGCTGTTTGGAAGGTGGCATTACAGGTTTTGCTGATGAATGAGCATTGCTAAATACACTGTACAACAGCATGCATCTGGAACAAGGCATTTCAGCTTGTCTCTCCCTGGAGAGTCAAGCAGCAGTCAGAGTTGTGCACGTGTGTGGGAAAAACAAAGGCTCATAGTGGCAGCATGAAATGAGGAAGGGATCTTCACAGCTGTCCTCACGAACAAGTATGACAGTCATTTTGGCAATTCTCTGATGCATTTCAGGTGGTTGTATTAGAGAACTGTGCAAGCACAGAATCTCTCAGAAAGGGTTATAGTGAGAAACAAGGCATGAGCTGGACAGATGAGTCTTGCAGACAACCCTTAAGCATTTTCTGGGGCAGGACGTGTCTGTCTGTGCATCACAGTCCCAAGGCTTTTAATGAAGAACTTTCCAAAGCTGAAGTATTCTCCGCTATCCTTTGCTTATTGAACTGAATCAGCCCAAAACACACACATGCACACTCACAATAGGTAAAATTGCAAAGGGTGTGAATGTTGTTGAAGCATAAATCTCCATTATTTTTTCTCTTGAGAAGATCCTTGCATATATTAAGATTTGTCTGCTTCAGATATAAATATGGGTACATATTTTATGGAAGAGAGCAGGTACCAGTAGAGAACTGGACTAGGGAAACACCATCCCTCCATTGCTGATATATCCCATTGCAGTACACTTCTCTTGGCCATGCAACACAGAGGAAGCCACATATGGAGGCACCTGGCTGTACAACTTCTGTGTCACAAAAAAGATTTTGGGGTAGTTTTTCATCTCTCTTGCCTGACAGTTGGGAATACAAGCTGCAAATGACAGATTAAAATCTTAAGACAGATCTTATGATCTGAAGACAGTTCTCCCCATTCTTGCCCCTGCAAAGAGGGGCAATGGTGGTGACAAAGACTGCACCTAGGTGTGGTGGGGCACGAGGAGGCTGCACAGGCACACAGGGCAGGCAGTGCTCCCAAGGCACAGCTTGCTGAGGTAGCCCCATCCCCAGCTGGCTCAGTCTTTTCACATCACACCTGTGCAGAATCCTCTGCATTTCAGGTTTGCTTTTCCTCCTCCCAGGGACTGGGGATGGATTTCAAGGCTTGACACAGCACTAGCACCAAAGTGCCCAGGGCTATTTAGGGAGCCAAAATACAACCCATCAGTCCTGGTTCAACCACCAGAAATACCTCTCTGGTTCACAACAGTTGATTCCTCCTACAATTCTATCTACAAGGTGTTTTAAATATCTTTAAATATAATTTCATGGAGCTTTCATTAACTTTCCAGACAACTCACTTAGTTTGCTACCTTTGTTCACAGATGCTGAGAAACGACATTTCAGTTGCCAGTTCTCCCAGTCTTTCTGCTCATTTGCTGCCATTCTGTCTCATAGCAAAAATGTTCTTTATACCACTTTCCAGATCAGCCTTCTCCTTTAAAAGATTTTTTTGCTGATTCCTCCAGAATGTTCCCTTGTGTTCAATGCTATTCTTATGCTTATATTCTTAATAAATATATATCAGCTTCACGTGCTGCTATACTTTCTTGGACTGATCTGGTGGCAATATTGACATTTCTTGACTGTTCTAAAACTCAGCTACAGGTGTAAGTGCTTTCTGAGAAATCAAGTTCCAAGCACATTTATAAGCATATCCTAACTGTGCATCAGAACTGTGGGATTATATTCCCTATTGACCAACAATTCACTTTTCAAGTACCTTGCTGAAGACTTTAGGTCTCACTTTACTTTTACAACCCTGCATGTGAATGGTTGTGAGATGAAATCTTCACTGATTAAGAGGGGATGTACAAAGGGAGAGTCAGAAGACCAAGCTCTGAACTTTCACAGGACCACAATTCAATGAGTTAAAGGTGTTAATGCAATAAGACTCTCAGGTGTGGCATGAAATTTATCCGTGGTGATTAGGGAAACCCTATCATTTGGGCTGTTTTGGCATATTAGGCACTTTTTAAAGCTAAATGAATCCCTTATCACCATATAGCTCCACAAACTCTGTCTGTGAATCTGTGCTGGCCAGCTGCTTGTACTTACTGTCATCCAGTCTGTCCTATTTATGCTTCAGTGTGCTCTGTTCTGCTTTGGAGATTATTTCTCTTCCATGTTAAAGAGTATTTTGCTCTCAAGGTCTCATTAATGTATTTTTTCCTGACACAAACACACACAAAATCCCAGCAAAGAATGCAAACCCGATGCCTTCTATGACAAAGACCAAAATTAATATGAAAGCAGCTTTATTTTTGTTAGAAAATGTAGAGGGATGTAATATAACAGATTAGGTGGTGATATATGAGACAAATGGCCTAATTAATGGCTCATCTTTCCAGAGATTTCGTAATTTATTTTCTGTGGCATTTATTAAAGAATTTGCTGATCACAGAAACATCTTGAACAATGAACATTCTACTTTTAACTTAATTCTTGCCCAGATACCAAAGGGAGAGACCTAGTCTTAGCAGAAATTACTTTCAGAGGAGTGTAATAGCAACCCTGAAATTCAGGCTATTTCCTTATGGACGACAGCATGAAACAGGGCCCTTAAAACTCAGGAAATCTGGAAGAGAGAGTTGCCCACTCTGCATGTCCCCCCAAAAGGAACTATGATCATGCCAAATCATTCTAAAGCATTTAAAAGCATATTCTTCTATTCTTCTATTAATAAGAAACTCCTGCTTCTCTCTATGGGAAGTAGGCTGTAGCTGGACCATTGTCCAGCCAGGCTGAAAGAATAGTTATTTGGGAATTAATGATGAACAGAGGTCTTACTGAAGAGGAGCTTAATACAGAGTTTACAGGCAATTTCTGGGATATCCAATAAGGGTCATACCCAGCCCCCATTATATTTTAAAGGTTCATGTGCACTGAATACTTTTAGCCTCCTTTAATAATCCTGCCAAACCCAGTGAGGTCTGAGAATATCCCACCACAAATAATTCCTATTCCTACTCCTTATAAAGACAGAGGATGCATAGGAATGAGGATGGATTGAGTTTCTTTGGTTTTCTGGAACTTAGAGATGCAGATGTAATTTCTGCAACTAGGTGCATCAACATTTTTTGAAATCTTTCTGTGGCCCCGAATCTCAAGATCACACAGATTTCTAATTCCATCTAAAGTCAATGGAGTTGAGCATCAGTCTGAAGACTTAAATCTTAGGGAGAATTTTCAAAAGCACCCAAGGCACCAATTTTTTGTCAATATTGCATATAACCTGTTGATTTCCAAAGAAGAGTACAGAGGGTTTGCCATCTACTGCAGTGAAACATGGGGGTTGATTCATTTGTTACAGGCTGAATATGTCTATTAAACCTCCATTCTCAATCTGTTTCTCCACCAGGATGTCATGGTGCCCAATTCAGTGCTCACAAGTTCTTCCTCTGCAGTTACCAAACATGCTTGTATCCGTGCATGAAAGTACTCATGGAAATGGGAGAGACCTATCACATGTTTTTCCAGGCATTGCCATTCCAACTTCAAAAAGCTGGTAGCAATGTCAGTCATGAGGTTATCCAGCATCTGGATTTTTTTTAAGGTACTGGTACTTAAAGGTCTTTAGTCAAAAGGAACTCAGAAAACCTATTTCTGACATGAATTCTAGCACAAAGAGATAAAGACTGGTTCAACAGCAGCCTTAAATAAAGAAACATGACTAAACAGGAGCACATTCTTATTAGCAAGCAGTTGTCTGTCCTACAGAAAGCAGAACATGCTAATATATGTAACCATAAAGACAGACTCCAAAATATTTAAGTTCACGAGCAGAGGTGTTGACAGTTAAATTGAACTTCTGGCAGGCATTTGCAGCTTGTGAGGGAGCAAACAGCAACTCTTCAGCTTTCAAAACATTTACCAAAGATAATAATTACAAAGCCACATAGTTTCAGAATGACTTTCATTTGTCAGGACAGTTAACAGAGTGGGAAGCAAAGCCAAGAGAAAAGCCAAATGTTAGCAGGAAAACACTGACAAATCACTTGATGTAAATTTGAGCCTTGTAGTAAGACAGGAGAGCACAGGGCCTGTCATCTAGTCTCTGCAGGCCCAAACTGAATCTGTTATGGTTTTCTGACCTGAGGAGGAACCAGGCTGTGCTGGGATTGCACTCGAGAATCTGGTGCAGCCCTGGGGCAGGACATCCAGTCCGAGAGTGTCCCTTTCCCCCTTCACCCTTTCCCAAGTCTGAGTGGGTATGGGTGGGGCTGCATCATGTCCTAGCCAACAGACTGAGAACTTGTGCTTCTTGATGACAGGGAAAGGGGGAGAGAGGAAGGAGGTTTCTAGGAATAGACAACAGGGATAACCACCCCCGTGGGAAGGGAAGCATCTGGGATATTATCCTTTTCTGCTTGACAGGAGCAGGAAGTGTATCACTCCGTAGATTTGTTCCATCTTGTGCCTTGACATCCATCTCTAATTTTCTTCTTCTGCTGCCTTCCCTCTGTGCCCTCTGGCCATTCCTCTAGCCTTATTTCTTCTATTCTGTGGCAAAAGTGGCTGTTGGCAGCCAGCTATCCAGAGCCAGGGCACCTCTTAACTGGCCTTTTATCTGATTCTCATTAGACCCACTTCAGCCTGATGAATTTCACACGGGCTCCACAAGCCACCATGCTCTGCAGACATTTTTGTGAAAGCTGAACTTGCAATACCATCCCTGGGCAGTGCAAATTTGGGATGTTGGTTCATTTGTAAAGGTCTTGCAAAGAGTTATCACTTACCATCTCTATTAATTTCTGTGCAAAATAAACATTGGAACTAAAAGAGGGAGGAGATGGCTGAACTGATTTAGGCTAAATAACCTCTGGTAAACCAAACTGGTTTCAGATACAATTTAGGTTGCCTGAGTTTTGTTTTTCAGATATTTGCTTTTAAACTCAGCTAATCCTGAGCAGTGTTGGTGCTCTTCTGCTTTCTGTCTTGGAACAGATCCAGAATAGCAAAATACATTGCAGAAGAGGCTGTTCACAGAGGAGGTCTGGGAGTACAGAAGTAGGAGAGAGAGAAATTTTATGAGTAAATCTGTTCATATTCATCTTCTGTCCTGATTATACAGATTATGAATGTTTCAATAAGCCCGTATTATTTGCAGTGCAGAAAGAAGTCAGCCAGGATGCAGACCCTCCTGAGCTCTGTCTATCCACAAAGGCTAGGCTAGAGCAAATATAAGTAACAAAGTCCGTCCATGAGATGTGACTCTTGGGAGTAACTCACAGCTATAGCATCTGACGCCAACTGCAAGAGCTGCTCAGCTGGGGAGACTCCGATAACACCAGCCACTCTAAAACCAGAGGATATCATACATTTGTTGACTCATATGTGGCTCAGAAAAGAGAATGTAAAAATCTTCTAATCTTGCTGTCAAGCCACCAGCTATCTTCAGTGCATCTCAGCAGTGTGAGGACAAAACTCCCAACAGGTACTCTAGTCCAGTGCTACCCAGGTGGATGAGCTGCAAATAAAGATTTCTGAGCATTGATGAACTGTAGCAGCCTGCATAACATACCACAGCCTTGCAATGATTTGGCAATAGCAGCAGAAAGATGCTGAGGTGTTACCATAATACTTTCCTTTTCACACTTTAGTAAGTAGTTAAAATGAGTATTTAACTATCCAGTCTCCATACTGTCATTCCTTTCTGAGACTTCTGGCAGTGATTCTGTAGATAGATTATACCAGTGTCATGCTCAGGTGAGGTAGAAACACTTCTGGTAACTATGCATCCTTACAAAAAAAAAAAAAAAAAAAAAAAAAAAAAAAAACAAAAAAAAAAAATTCTGCTTGCAGAGAATATACCTGGCTTCAGGGCAAGAATAAACAAAGTTGGAGGCTTGATTCACTGCACAGATGTCAAGAAACATAAGACAATTGCAGCTCCTTTAACTCAGTGTTTTTGTGTTGAAAGCACTGTAGAACTACAGAATTATTTATGATGGACTTCTGCGGGTGCCATGCCATACGTGGTGCTGCTGCTGTGTCTCCTGGGAAATGCCATCCTGAGTACATGGAGGCACACAGAATGTCACATTGGATATGGTCAGATCAACTCTCCTAGGGTAGTTATGAGATTTGCCATTCAGCAGTCCTGTGTTTCTGAAGAGCTTTATAGAGCTCATTTGATCTACAGTTGTGAACAGTCAAATATGTCTTTAGGAAAGAAAAAGAAGAAGAAGGAAAAGAGGAAATCCCATTTCTCCCTCAGTTCTGGATTCCTAGGTATGTACTGAAGCCCTTGATGGTCCTGGATCTGGTCAGGGGTGATGGTGACAATGATGACAATTTTCTGGAAAAGCAATCATTAATTTAAAATAGGTGCTGTCCTTTCAGACTCATATTTTTTGTGGCAGAAGAGTTGGTTGCAGTCATCAACATCCTTGGCCCATACCAACAAAATGAGTATTTTTTGTAACCTATCATTGACCAGGTGAGTTTGGATCAAAATCCAAAGAGCTTGACTGAAAACCTGGATCACTTTTTTGGAGTTTAGTACAAGACCATTACTTTTGTTCTACTTCTTGTAGACCTTTGGCAAATGGAGGTGAGTATATCTGCACAAAAATATGGGGATGCAGGCTCTACAAACCAAAAAATCTGTGCTTGGCACAGCATGGAAAGATGCATTCTAGATACTGTACTCAGTCACATCTTACACTTATTCATATCATTTTCTGCGCTGTTCTGTCTTTGACTGCACCCCCTCTGCTCAAACAACCACACCAAATGCTTGTCTTTGGGGCTAATCCTGCTGCCTTCACTCACTCAGACTGTAATGACCCAGCGCTGTATGCTCAGCCATCTCCCAGCCTTGCTCAGGGAGGCCCTGTGGCTTTCTCTGCCGCACTAGGGAACTGCAGGGTTTAGGGCAACCAAGTGACCATCCAGGCATCTTCCGTGCAGGCAGCGTCCAGGGAGCCAAGCCCCCCTCTGTACATGTGCTGGGAGGACCAATGTCAGATGAGCTCCACAGGGCACATTTGAGCTACATCTGAGCTTCCCTTCACGGGTTTGTTGTCTGCGTGACTGATGCGCCTGGTATCAAGGCAGCTTTGGAGCTGCCCGTAGCACACAGTGGGGATCCACCCTCAGGGCTTGGTGATCCTTCTCTTCTAATTATTTCTAGAGAATTACACAGATGAAGTGTACAGGCATGATAAGACTTACCAGGGATTTAAAGAGTACTTATGTGTTTCATGGGGAAGCTGTGGGAAACTACATTCTGCTCAAAATATGTGCAGCAGGAATGGATCCTTTCCTTGAAGGGACATAAAAATACTCCCTGTCACTATACTGTAGTTGTGTAAACCCTCTGCTTATAGGATTAGAGGACTGTATATATGGAAGGCTCAGGACTAGGGTTGCCACAGTCACCCAGTAATTATTATACATGACCTATAAATTCTCTTTTTGTCTCACATCACTGTAGCAATGAATTAAAAGCATTTTGTCCCTTTCTGTCTTTCTTTTTTTCCCTTAATTCTCACATCATTGTGGTGTCTTCATACATGAAGATTAGAAGAGTTTTTCTTTTCAAATTCATGTCATGATGACATCAGGATTGGGACTCCACAGGCTCACACTGAAATAATTGATGCCATTTGCATTTTACATTCTAACAGCTTCATAACAAGATCTCTGTAGACTTGCACTGAAATTGTTTTCCCACTGAAGTCTTACAACACAGCAGCAATATAATGACATTTTAATGGGATCCCTATAGGCTTGCCATGAAATTGTCAAGAGAAAATAGTGGCGATGTTAATTGAATTGGGAACTAACATTGTTAAAATCAAATGTGAAAAGTAATTGCACTGTTAGAAGAATCGCAGGAATTTAGGTGCTGGTCCTGTGAAGATGTATTCATTTGCTCTTCAAACCAATCCCCTTGAAATCTACTTCTCTTGGGAATAAAGTTAGGAATTAGAAGAAACCTATTCATCCTACCTTCTATCTTTGTAAACAAAACAGCTAACCCAAAGGTAACAATCAAAGGTTGTGCCTTAACTGTGACATTTTTTATGCCTCTCTGTGCAGATGCTAAGCAGAAATTACCTGAAAAGCTTGGCACTTGACACCATGCACTCTCTAAGTGTACACAGAGTAACAGTTGCTTAGCTGGTAAAGCCATTGGGTAAAACCATATTCATAATGAAGCTACTAGGAACTGCGTCACTGACTGTAGCAGAGCTAGCTTGCCATTCCCAGTATCACCTTCCTGTAGATCCCGAAAGCTCAACACACACCTGCTTTGGAGGCTAAACCTACCGAGAGGAAAGCTGTTCACTTTAATCCTTGTGTTTTTCTGAGACATAAAAATGTGTTTGAAGGAAGATTTTCTTTATTTCTTGTGTGTGATGGGAAAAAGAATTTTTTTAAAAAAATTAACCCTGCAGTTCTCACGTCATCATGTGAGTGTCAGGCTTTGGAGTTCAGTTATTACAAATTTCTAGAGTGCTGGAGTGGGCAATGGCACCTGACTGTGGAAGACAGGATGAATGTTCTGACCTTACTCCCTTGTGTCTGTAAGAATTACACTAACATCAGCTGGCAGTTTTTTAGTTGGTTTTTAAATAGTCAGGGCATACCTAAAAACAATCCCACCTGACTAGAAGGACCTAAAACTGCTATGTCCAACATATTGAGTTCTATCCAAAAATAAAGTGGTTTTTATGGGAGATATTTCTGAGTTCCTCATAAGCAGAGCCACATGTCAGGAGGAGGTAAGAAGATTGATACACAAAACAAACCATTAGCAATTATAAATTATTCCCTTTCTCTCAAGAGAAGCCCAGAATCATTGATCTGTCATGGAATCCATGCAGACCTACTCCTCAGATGAACAAAAGACTGAACAACAGAGTACTGATAGGTGGCCTGATAACCCAGGAGATTAGTGCAGGGCCACTGGGGGAGCTCTGGGCTAGAGGTCCAACCTGTCCTCATGGAAATCAGGAGTTTTCACTATCAGAATCTGGAGATCAGAATTTTCACTATCAACATCAGAAAAAGCAAGAGACATTCTTACATCTGACAATAACAAAACTAGGAACTGAGTTATTAGGGAAAGAATACAGACAGATGAAGATAGAAAATATAATTATGTCTGTGTTTGAATTCACCTCAAATATCTCATGCATTTCTGGCATTTCATACTAAGAAACCTGATGTAGTTTATGAAAAAAATGTAGAGAGGGTAAAAAGTCTGATGAGAAGTAGGAAATGGTTTCTGTTTAAGGAGAAATTAAAAAGACCCTTACGTTGCACTAAGGACTTGAAAAGGAGGGCATAAAGAAGGTGAAAAGTGGATATAGTCATTATTTCTAACATCACAAAGACACAGATACCCCCAGTGAAAATTATTGCCAAGTATAAGACCGAGTGAAGGAAGCCCATTTCTTCAGAAATCACAAAACTAAACTGAGGAACTCACTGGTGCAGAATAAAGGAAGTCTGTAAAGGATTATATATCCTCATGGATGATAGGTCCAATGGTAGGCTTTAAAAATGATGATCTGGATGCAACATTGAGCTCAAAAATTCCCTCATCCAGAGCTGGGTATATAAGCAAGGGGAAAAGGCAATATGTACCTGCTAGAATTCCTACACTCTGAAGTATTCATTTGAGTTTCTGTTGTGGGATTTAACTGGACACACTTGGCTGTGGTGGGATGGAGTGCAGCTGAACTGAAGCATTCCAATGTTGTGTGATATACGTCAGCAGTCTTTCAGCACTGGAAAAAATGTCTCCTGGTCAAACTATTGCTTCATCCAGCACCTCTGTGCCTGTCAATTCTACCTGAATAATGAGGACTTCAAAAAGCAGAAAGCATGACTGACATCAGGTTCCCACCTATTCATTCTTCAGGTGGTCTGGGAGCACACTGATGTGGCAGAGAGATGCTTCCTATGATGCTTGTCCTGTGTCCAAAGAGAGAGTTTCAAGTGGAAATTTTACCAGTCACTATGTTCCTTGCAGACTAAATGTTCAAGTGCACAGTTCAAGTCCACTTACCTAATAGATTCTGAATTGCCATTTTAATTTTCAGAAATTGTATAATATTATGAAGAACTCTCCTCTTTTCGGCTTTGTTTTATATCTAGGAACAAAACCAGAAGTGAAACCAACCACAGATCCCCTCAGACTGTTCCTGAAATGCGTAAAGATGAGCACATCCGACTAGCTCAACTGTGCTGGAACTCCTGGCCAAAGAGATCTATTTATTATAGGGTGTGATTGTCAAGTTACTTATTTCAGTGGCTCCACTGCTGCAGTGCAGAAAAACTGGGTGGTCCTCGTGGCCATTGTAAGTGCTCTGCACCTGGGGCTGCAGAAAGTATTAAGAAGTGAAGCACACATATGGCTGGCTTGATGGACTGTGACCAGTTGGTCCAAAGTTGTGGGAACCACTGAACGAGCTGTAATCCTTTAGGGGCCAAAGTCTGTTCTCATGTATGCAGAAAGAGACCTGTAATTATAACAGCTGAAACCAGATCAGGCACCAGAGCTGGACAGGGGACAAAACATTAAGTTGTTTCATTTTATTCTGACCTCTCTTTATGGCAATAACTGCTAAAAGGAAAACAAATGTTCGTAGAGATCTGCTTTGTTCTGCCTTTACATGTGAAGCACACAAGGGGCCTTTTCATGCAGAAAAATGCATAAATCATTCCCCTAGTTTTACTTATGGGAATGCAGCATTTTCATATTAGAGAAATACAGCCAGTAACGAGATGCACAGACATCCAACCAAGAAGAATAAGGATTTCAGAAAAAATAAAGGAGATGTGTTTTAGATACCAGCCAAAATGAAGCAGGAAGCTCATGAGGAAATGTGATTACAGGAATTATGCAGGGAAAGTGTTTCATATATGTATACAGGGCCAGATTCCCAGTAGCTATTGCTAGATATATCTTATTCACTTTCAGAGAAAAAGCTACAAGAAGTCAGTTCTCTGATTTTATTGGGATCATTTAATTACTGGCTACTTCTATGCCTTTCCTTTTACTTTTACTTTTTGGTGTGCAGCTTCACTCATCATAAAAGTATTTTATTGCTTTTTACAGGGTCAGTTTCAGTGAAGCATCAGACATCTTGGGTGATACAAAAACACTAATGCTGATGTGGGAAGGGAGGTGGAACACCTGGAAACAGTGACAGAGAAGATGGAAGCAGACCACAGTGAGGCCAATAATATAAGGGCCTTCCAATATTCAGTAGCTAGAGAGACAATGCTACGGCTATAGCATATGGATAGATGTTTTCTTGTCTTCTTTGAGCAAGAAAACAACCACAGGAGAAGATCAAAACAAATGTTCTTAAGGTACAATCAAAGTAATGTCACATCATATGTATCATCCCAATTAAGAGAATTAGATGTTTGCTTTCAGTCAGACATCAGCTATGTCAGACATGTTAGGACTGCAGTGAATGACAGCAGAGTAAATCTTCATGTATATGACTTTTATTCCATGTACTTTGAAGGCAATTTTGCTATAGCTGGTCAAAACATAAAACTTAGATTAATAGAAGTTAGCTGTGTTTGTTTAAAACTGGGATTAGAGTTTTTTTTCCAAAATGAATAAACACCAGTGTGTTAGAAAGAACAATATTTGTAATAAGCTTTCAATCTGTTAAAATAAATACTATAAATTATATATTATGATTATATAGTAAGAAAGTATATATAATATGATGCTGTAGAAAAAAGGCTTTAAAACCAGCTCATGTTTCACTAAACAATTGCTGAAAATGCTAGGCTTGCTGGAAATGGTTCAAGCTTCACTAACCAGTGAGGAAGTTAAAAAATGCTAATTTCTGGTAGGTTGCACCCACTATGACTGTTTCACTTTCTTGTCTACAGCCTGTAGTCTTTAAGTACTTCTTGTAAATCTTTTAGGAAGGAATTATAGATTTGTTTAATATTTGTAGCTGACCTGACTGGTTCATTCTAGATCTATGACAAAGTTTCTTAAAAACTACTGTATAACAAAACTGCCATCATGATATCTTAGCAGAGGACTTATAAATAAGCATGTTACAAAATCATCTTATGTCTTTTATTGATAGGATGTTGTTTTCCCTCACTAAGGCTCATGCAGCACATAGACTAAATAAAAAAGAGAGAAACATTTTCAAAAAAGGATGGGACATTCATCATATGTGGTAAACTCCTTATAAAAATCAATTTTTCATATGGACACTTACATCAGAGAAACTCTTTGGGAAAACTCTTTAGGAACATTTGTGTTCCTAAAGGGCTAAGCCTCTAGGTCCTGTCTGTTTTACACCTGAAGTTGATAGCAAATCTGGGTTGCAATCTCCTTCTGTCCTCTAGCTCTCCCAGATGGGGTAAAACATTCCAGATGAAAAATTGTCTGTAAATAATGTGTGTGGATTTTCTTTGGGGAAGAGTATAAAGGGGACTCTCCATATTTCCCCAGCAGGCTCTGGTGCTAACACAGCAGGGGAGCAAAGCAGTGAGGACTCACCTCCTGGTAGTTTGCTTTGTTGTGCTGTGAAAGAGGCCGGTGTGTGAAAACACTGAGGATGACATCATTGCCTTGGGCCTCTGTGAGATCTACACAGCTCCAGGGGCTGTGTGTGCTCTATGCATCAGCTGTGCAGTCCCACAAATGTCTCAGAGTTCATATTGCTCCCAAGACCTCACTTCCTAACTATAGAGTTGCTCTGTGGACACAGGTGCCTTTAAATTCTTTCTGCCTTCTAGACAGGTACCAGAGAGGTCTCTTTGGGGAACACACTGACAATCTTTGTCCAGTGTCTACCACTTAATACTTTCAAAAGGCCTTGGAGATGACCAGACCAATCTCTATTGAGTCTGCAGGACAAGCTGTGCTGCAAATTAGACCACGTTTAACCATCCCTTAGGGAAGAACAGGCTATTACTTTCAAGGGAAAGGGGCTTAAGTTTCACATGAGTTGCTCATCAACCCTAGCTGCTCCTAAGAATAACCTGTGTAGATGGGATACTTTTTTGATTGGAAGGCCTGTCAAAATACCACTTGGAAAGCTGTGTAAAGATACTCAGGGTGGTTGTTGTGTAAGGCAAGGAAAGTGAGGAAGAAGACCATGGTTTGGCCTTAATTTTTTGGGATACAGTCATGTCTGACTGCAAAGTATTGACTAGAAAATCTTGTAGCCTGTGTGAACCCTAAAATAAAACAAACGTATTCCGCATGCATAGAGGAGGAGAGAAAAACATTGCTATATAAAGGATGATTTGCGTTCAGAATCAATTACTGTTCCAAACAGTATGTGGCTTCCTACCTCATAACAGCAGTCCTGAAGATTTAAAATAAATTTACCATCAAATAATACACCAAAGTTTTCATGTAAACCTATATTTGATTTGAATTACTCCTGCTGTGGTAGTTTAAACATGCATCCTTCTTTGTATGGGCTTGATCAAAACTGGCAGGCAAAACACAAAGAGCAATTTCAATTAAACTCTATGGGTAAAGAGGAACGTATGAAACAGAAATGAGAAGTACCAGTATGTCAGGGATTTTTGCCATCTATTGTTTAGCAGTTGTTGATGTGTAGTTCAGATGGACACTTCATCCATGAAGTGATTCTCTAATCAGATTTGCACAGGAAAAGCATCACTTTCAGGCATCATGTGTGCTCTCCCTCAGGATAAAGCACTCTGGGAAAGCATGGCTTAAATAATCATGGATGCCACTTGCTGAAGACAAACCTTGCTATTTGTAGCCTTCTTCATTTCTAGGAAAGGAAAATCACTGAATCTGCCACAGACAGATCCCTCAGTGAGGCAAATGCTGTGATTTTAATGCAATCTACAGGAATGTTTACTCACCATGCCTCAGCTGAGTTTGGCTAATAGCTGTAACTCAGTTTTTTTCTTACAGTTATGTGGTGAGATGGAAGGAAGTTTTCATCTGGACATCTGTACACATACACATGTGTCTTCAAATCATCTTTGAGAGTATAGGTAGGGAGCTATTGATCCTTTGGGTTTGGAACCTATAGGTAGGGAGCTATTGATCCTTTGGGTTTGGAACCAAGTGCCTAATACTTGTAGTAGAGTACTGTTCTCCAATAGATATCACTGTTTTCCAATAGATATCAGGGGCTCTGACTCTCTAGAGACACTCACTCAGGCATTTTGTGCAATAAAAGATAACAGCCATGCATTTTCCTGAATAGGGGAGTCAGTGCTGCAGACTTTCACGCATGGAAAATATCCGTGCACAAATACCCATTTGTGAGGAAATATATATATGTGTGTGTGTGTGTGTGTGTGTGTGTGTGTGTGTGTATGCACACATGTATGTCTTCCTACTATGAAAACAACTGACTGCTTTAATAAACTGCTTTCATTCTGAGATCATAATCACTCTTGCATGCATATGTGCACACACACAAAGAGATGGAGACAACTAGATCTCTAAATAGAAACGTTCTGGCTGTTTTTGGCTTTGCTTTTCTCTCCAAGCCTTCCAGGCAAATGGCAGCAAATCTCGAACTCTTTCCAAGCGATCCTCCTGGGGCTTGTTTGCCTGAGTTCAGGCCTCTCACAGGGAGTACACTGAGCTGAGCTACCTAAAAATCTGCCCTGCATCCTTTCTGCCATCCGTGCTAGGTCTGTGAACAAGATTTCATTCCCTTCTTGAGATAGGCCTAAGAGTTCTGTCTTGGGCTTAAGGGATATCAATAGTGCATGTGAGGTGTGCGCACTCCTGCGAACAAAAGGATTGCATTATGACATGAAAAGTGATAGGAGACACCAGCCTCAGGTTTCCTCAGCCCCAGTGAGCAGTTTAACAAGGCTTCATGATGCATGTCACCTCTCCTGCCATGCCCCTAGGACATGCTGCGTATCTTTATTCCTTGTGCATCCTATATCGCCTCATCTGTAATTATAAATATATGTTTAGTGTCACTTCAAAGACTTTCCTTGACAGGGGTGTTCCCTTTTCAGGGATTTTGAATCTCTGAAATTCTTTCTTCAGAAACTCTGGAGCAGGGTGTGATAGCCTCCTGCTGACAGTTACCTGTGTTCAAAGGGACTGCCAGAGAAAGCCCATTGCAAAGCAGGGGAAATTGACTTTTGTGTCACCCACTGAGGATGCATTGGCTTCTGTAACAAGAGGTCATTTTCTATGCTTGGCTTTTTTTAAGCTGGAAGGTATTTAAGGGTGGGTACAGAGAGTGGATTTGTATAACATGAAAGGGTTAGCAATAGTTTAGACTTTCCATCAGGTACATCTTATGAACAAAAATCCTCCTCTTGGCTGTGGTTGCTCATTACATATATTTTATACGGTCCAGCTACAGAAGCTAGAACTTGGCTAATCCATTTATTCCTTTTGTGGCATTTTCCTGCAAAATGGCCTTTTTTTTTAGAAGTACCCATCTGTTAGTTTACTACATTATTATATTACAGTACCATCTAGAGGTCCCAAATGGGATCAAGGATATTCATAATCAGTGTAGCCTGCAGTTGTCTTGTGGGACAAAAAGTATACAACCTAAGGGAATCAGAGAAAAATAAATAATTACTGACCCTATCTCACAAATTCTGACCCTATTGTATGAATTATGTATACAGCAAGATGCACACAGTCAGCTGAGGAATACAGACCTGCCAGGTCTGTCATTTTGATTAGGACTATATTGTTTTTAGAGACAACCCACTGCCCTACCTAGATTCCACCAGGAATCTACTGGATTTCTGGCTGTCTGGCAGCCGTCATGAACACCCCAACAAAAATCTGTTGTGCAGATCAGCACCTCTCAGATACATCCAGTTACATCCTTTGGACTGGCCAAGAGGTATGGAAATAAGAGACAGAGCTGGGATGTGAACAGAGTCTGCTGAGTGTTAATCACAAGGCTCTCCTGCCACCTTACTGTTTGTTGGTCATAGCCACCTGAAAATGAGAAAAACATTGGTTGGCAAAATTTCATCTTCTTTGTAAGGGGTTCATATTTCTGAAAGACTCTTCATCACGTAGGATTTATGAGCTTATTTCTGAGAGGGTGGGTTTCCAGACCTTTTGCCCCTCACCTAAAGTAGGTTTTCATAGACTTCCTATGAAAATTCCACTGTGCAATATCATTGAAGACAGCAGTACTACAAACCTGAACTCAGGGTAAATTTGGACCATGATTTACAATTCATATATGGAGCTAGAAACCATAAGCAATTTGAAACATCTGTTCTCAGACAGATTGAGCAATATTCTTCCAGAAGGCAGCAAGGCAGTAGTTGATCCTAATGAAGGTAAATTAATATAGTAATTTTTTTACATATGAACAGACCCAAGTCACCTAATTTAGGTACAGCAACACTTAACTACAAGCCCTTTTAGCTCCAGGAAGAAGACCCAGTGCATCTAAATGAGTCAGACAGACCAAATGCACAGTTAATAGATGGAGTCTCCAGAAGGCAATCCAAAAAGCAGGTGAGTTTGTGTGGGAAAATATGAAGAGATAAAACATGCTAGATGTAGGGCAGCAGAATCTCTGAAAACTCTTTCTGCTTCACAACATCAGGTGCTTTGAGTCACCTGAGAATTAGAGTATTAGAATATTAGAACATTAGAATATTAAAATATTAGAACATATGATATTACTGCATTGAAGCGTTGTGACTCTACACCCCAGAAGCTTCCTCCAGTCTATCAGACACTTGTGTGAGTGTCACATTCCTCTCTTTTGCTGAGGTTGGCTTGTTGCATAGCTGGGAATGCAAAGTCACAAGGACAGGAAGGAGGGCAAGAGCAAGGACAATCCTGCACTAAGGGCAGAACATGCAGCTGGGAGGGCAGAGCCCCAACCTGCCCTTAGCTCCTGCCTGTCCCTTTGTTTCTTGCCCTTTTTCTGCTCTGCTAGCATAGACAGAGCCTGACAGGGTGCTTTGACACACAGCGTGGAGGTGCTCCGAGAGTCTGGCAGTGCTAAAAACTGGGCAGCTCAGGCTTTCTTCTGGAACTTAAATGCATCCCTGAGCTAGGTTCAGAGTCCAGTTCAGACAATCTAGACTTATATTATTTTTTGTAGTCAAAGTAACAGATGTATTTATACTGCAGTAGGGTTTATATGTCCTGTGCCCTGGGCTTTCTGAACTTCTTCTCTGTAGCCTGTGACTACCCACAGTGTTGTCTGGTTCCTCCTTCTTGGATTTAGATTGCCATTGAGTTACAGAGCTTTACCTATATCCCAGTCAAACGCTTCACTAATCAATTCATGATGCAATACAGGCATCAGCTCTGAAGAGACATCTCACAGCTATAATGAACACACAAAACTATTGGCCACATGATAGAAGAAAAAAGGTTGGGTACTGAAAGAGAGGTAGCAAATAATTACTTCACTCTGTATCCCTATTCAGGTTTTGACAGTATGCAGGACAAAACATGTCTTGGAGATACTAATTCCACATGAAGGTATGGTCTGTCTTTTCCTTTTGTGGTAATGGAAGTGCAAGATTTTGCAGTCTAGCATCATGCCTCAACATCAGTTGAGACCGCAACAGTTTTGAATTTTCACATTGTGACACTTTGTCTTACATGGTCTTACCTGAATCTAGCAAGAACTGTGAATGTTCAGCTCTTCTGCTACCAGATGCTTGAGTTCTCAACCCTCCTGGACCAAGTCTTGACCAATGGACTGTACTGCCTGAGGTTTTTGTAAATGTAGAGGAGATTTGGTGACCTGAGAGCTGCTAAATTGGTTACATTTAATCTCATTTCTATGTATATACTAATAAGGTGTCTGAGACTGCTTAAATATTTTTTGGTCTGTTGTCATTTGTCTGTTAAGGATGCTAAGTCAAGCTTTGAGCATGAAAAGGAAATCTGTTCCTTCTGTCATTGGACATGAGGGTATTTGGAGCCATAAGCTAAGACTGACTACATTGGCACATATTTAAGTAACATTGCACAGCTACACAACCACTCTTTCTTCCAGACTGGGGTGAGCTCATAGCATGGAGTGAGGGCAAGGAATGGGAGCATGAGAGATGATAAAGGCAAAGAGATCCTCCATGCTGGACTAAACTCTGATCTCATAAGAGCTATGCAAAACTTTTATGAGCTTTCCTGTTAAAAGGTTGTTTTTTTAAAGGGAAAGCAATCCCTGATAGTTCCTATGGCCTAACAGCATAGATATTCAATTTGATGCATCTATCTTTAATGAAACAAGGGTGGTGCTAGACACTCATGACCTTTGTGACTGTTATCTAAGTTCTAAGATCTCTGGATAGCTGAGCTAGAGGGCACTCAACTCTGTTTAAATTGCCTCTAAGAGCAAATTCCTGTGGCTGGCTTCATGCCATTGTACCTGTCCCAGTGGAGGCTAAATACTGTGTTGGATGACTGACCTACATATCATTACAGAAGAGAAATGTTCCCTGCTGCAGCTCCTGCCAAGTGCTGTAGAGCTCTGATTGGACAGATGAATGATGGCAAATGCACTCCTAATAAAGCCAATGCCATTAAGTTAGAAAATGAGGCTGCTGTCATGTATGAGTGGTGGCAGAAGCATTTCTAGCTTAACAAGGTCTGACAAGACCTCCTCAACATACTCAAATGAAATCAATGTCAACACCTAATCAGTTAAGCAGGTAATGGATTATTTAAAAAAATTTAAACTGTAGCTGCATTAACTCATTTAGAAAGAGGGAACACGTGACTTCTACAGATAATGTAACATATTTTAACAGTTGTCACATTTGCCAGGTTCAAGGAGAAGCTGCTTTAACCAGAAGGGCTGAGATGTGCATGGCAGCATGGCGGCAGAATGTAGGGCACGTCATGAATTTATGGACAAAGGAATTTGCGAGCTTTATCAGTCACTGCCTCGGTTTGCCTAACAGGTCGGCTCAATGAAATATACATGAACAGCATCTGTTTCTGCATTTAAGAACACAGTGTGCAATGTGAACCATCACCCACTGGATAGAAACTGGGTGATAGGATGAGAATCTAGCACTTTAACAGAGGAAGTATTTGCTGTCATGTGTGGGAAGCTAGGGAAAGAGGCTGGAAAGAGTGTGTACAAATGACCTGGACTTGAGCATCCTTAGGCCCTCATGAGTTACCTAGAGAAGTTAGGACCATAGCTAGCAATCTCAGACAAGAACTGGGTAACACTCCTACACATGCAGTTACTGAAATGGATTAGAACTAACCCCTTGCCTTGGGGTCTAGTCCCTGCTTAGGGCACAGAAATGAAGCAGGTATTTGCAAGGCACTGACACAAGAGGGTTCCCATGACCCTCTCTGCAGCATGTTCAGTGAGTCAGTGTCAGGCCCAGCCAGTGGATTGGATGGCTAAGCCTGATACAGTGTGCCTATTCCTGTGTTCCTAAGAAAAAAGTGCTTTAGAAAACAGCCCTGAGAATCACCACCCAGCTGGACTGGGACTGCTGACTCTTCTCACCTGAATAAACAGGTAATGCTCTGCACTGACCTGCGATTGGCTCCTGATCCTTCACTCCCAAGACTGCCCCGGTCTTCCCTGTCCAGTCTCCAGTCTCCATGGCAGCAGTGTCAGCAACAGATCTTTTTCCTCAGGACTCCCCACTCCCTCTGTTACAACCGTCTCATGTCTCACCTCTGGACCAGAAAACCCATGACTTTGCTCTCACCCTGGTTTAAATGATGAGCAACTCTGTTGGAGTTGATTCAGTTGAGAAACTCAGAATTGGAGAAGGCGAAATGAGAATTGGAGGAGGTGAAACGAGAACTGGGGCCCTCTCATCTTTTTTTGTAGATGTTTTGCTTCTTGATGGTGCTACTGAGACGCAATGGGCGTGAGCAATGTGTGAGCCTGAGGCCATCATGGGTGAGACCTCCTGCTGTCGTTAATCTGAGGTGTCTAAATCATACAGGGTTGAAATGTCTGGAATGTGACATCTTCACTAAGCTTTAACGGATTCTCAAGTGTCATAAAGTATCATTGTATCATAAAATTTGGGGTTTATTAATACACCAGGAGAATGGGAATCGCAAAGTTTTTCTTCTTTAGAATCCCACTATTCAGTTCCCAGCCGCCTGCCTATAAGGGTGGAAAACCCTCATTAGCTGATGAGCGCCTGTGACAGCGCTTGCCAGGGGAGCAGAAGCGCCTCTCTTCGCCGCGCGGTGCCCGGAGCAGCGCGGGGCCGCGCCCGGGGCCGCGCCGGCAGCCAGCGGAGCCCGCGCCGCCGCCGTGCCCGCCCGTGGCCAGCAGGTGGCGCTGCGGGCCCGGCCTGGCCCCGCGCCGCCCGCAGGGAGCGCCCGCGGCGGGGAGCGCCGGACGGCCGCGGGTGGGACAGCGCGCCGGGACACTGCGCTGCCACCGCCAGCCTGCCCGTCACCGCCACCCTTGCTGGGTCACCGCCACCCTGCCGAGTCACCGCCATCCTGCCCGTCACCGCCATCCCTGCCGGTCACCGCCACCCCTGCCGGTGGTCATCGCCACCCTGCCGGTCACCGCCACCCTGCCGGCTCACCCCTGCGACCTCTGGGAGCGGCCCGGTCGAGACACGGGCTGACTCCGTGGGGCCAGATGAGCGATGGACAAAGAGGTGACGGACAAGTGTTTGCGTTATGTGTTTTGTATGAGCGAGCTTCACGCCCGCGTGTGTTCCTCCGTGTCAGGTACTGTGGCAGCGGCTGTTAAAGGAACTGAGGAAGCGGGACGCTGTGGCGTGGAGGGGTCCTCTGGAGGAGGCAATGCTATGGCTCCAGTCAGCCCCAGAATCCTGGGACTGGTTCTCTCTTCCCAAAGCTACAGCTGGAAACTGTGGAATAGCTCCCAACATGAGGGACTCCAGCCTACAGCAGGCTGAGCATGGGGCAGCTGGGGCAGACAGGAACCCTGCTGTAATGGAATGGTCTGGGGAGCAGCTGCGCAGCTGCAGGTTCCAAGGCTAAAATCGGCTTGGAGACCGATGGCCCTTGTCAGCGTGCTTGGGGAAGTGGAGAAGGGGGCCAAAATCTGGCACTGGGTGATACATGCCCCCTGACGGTGTGCTGTGGAAGTCAGACCAGCTGCACAAGAGGCAAGCAGAAGAGGCACGTAGGAGGGCCTGTTGACCAGTCTGACCTGTAACTGTGGCAAGTGGACTGCCAAATTTTATGGCAGCTGAACAAATATATGTCTTTTTTTGTCAAATGATAGAAAGTGAAGATGCTAGAGGAGAAGAAATTAGTTTTTGGTACTAGTAAAGACCTTTTTTTTTTTGTAAAATATGGTTGACTGGTGCAGAATTGATGTCTCCACTGACATGCAGGCCAAAAAAAAAATTAAAGATTTGGTTTACTTTGCTTTTGATGCTTAGATTTCATAGTCCCAGAGGTCCATTCAAATATTCTGCATGTACCCTGCTTATCATTAACACTTCTCCCTTCTTTCTAACCTATGGTTTCTGGTTAGTCCAGGAGGCTTCTCCCAGCCTACTATAAATGGGATGTTTAGAGTCATGTCGTTTTGAAATCAGTATATTAAGAGATAAACCTCTGATGTTGGAAGGAACAGGATGAGATATTCACCAAAAAAAAAAAAAAAATTAATTGAGGTCTCATTGAGAATTTATTCCCCTTCTTTCCCCAGGAAGTTGTCCTTTCTTGGTTATATTATTCTGTATTTTCAGATAGCAAAATATTTTTATTGTGAATTTCTCTTAGTTTTTACTACAAAGTTTTCCACTCTGAGGTTGCCTTGTTGACTGTATGCAGCCTGCCATGGATGTGCATCCAACCCAAACCTTGTCCTGGAAACTCCAAGGGTCTTACCCTCCCCTGTGAGGGGAAAATGTTGAAATCCTCTAGGAAAAACAATTACAAGTAGTGGCCCATGGCAAAACAATTCATGCACTAAGTTAATTATTCCACATGACAACTTTCCCTCACTGCTGTCACCTTTCCTGGATCCTCCTCATACCTGGGGCTTAAAGTTAGTCCTTGTTTTATACCACATGTGCAATAAAATCATGACTTCAGGGAAGCATTTGACCTCTTTTACATGTGCAAACTGATTACAATAGGGTTGTCAAGAAAGAATCCTGACATGGAAAACTAATAATTCATTTTCCTATCTAAACCCAAAACTGGATGTTGAAAGAGATACAATATGTGCATTTTATTAGACAGTTGCATAGTAAAAGCTTACCTGGAAATTAATTTTAAATTCCTGAGAGAATGCATGAAGTTGCAAAAATGCCTGAATGGCTCTAAAAAAAAAATCATCAGGGTTAATGGTAGTGTATCAAAGAAAGAAAGGAGTATTTAGTGAGAGCAGTATTTGACATCATCTTTGATATCTTCATTAACAATTAGAGGGAATACAATGCATATCACTGACACTTTGAAATTACAGTGGGTTAGGAAATGTTGCTGAATTGAGAATGAAGCAAAGAAATCCAGAAAGAAAAAAACTTGGTAAAAATTAACTATATGAAATTTGCCTAATGGAAAAAAAAAAAAAAACCTAGCATAAAGATGTCTATGAAAAGTAATTAATAGATAGTAAAAAATAAGGCAAGCTGGTGAATGTCAGGGTGGATATCCCTCTTCATTTCATTGCTGTGCCACTCCAAGCTGTGGTAATTGATTTGGATGTTTGTTTATCTCATAATACAGTTGAAATAGCTGTCATGTGATCCCACTCCACTGCCTCATTATGTTAAATTAAGGACAGTATTATTTGAACTGTAGGGACAAACTGGCAAAACTTTGGGGAAAATCAACAGAAGCAGTCTGAGATGTAGCAAAGAGATTGGTATGAATTTGTACAACAGTACATAAAATGTAAGACATATTTAAGGGGATCTATTCTTCAGCAGGGTCAAATCAGGATGTGTGTCTTTTCCCTAGTAAAGACAGAGAAGTATAAAATATCCCATATGCATAGAACAGATACCTGGACATTTTTCAAGTCTGTGCCAACAAGACTCACAATCTAAGCACTGGACGCTGTTGCTTCTAGAGCTCATTATACCTTATGTTTATGGGTGCCTCCTTTTATATTTGGAGGTGGACAGATCCATCACTGATGACACTGAAAGGTAAAGTATAAGCTTGCAACAGGGGACTTAATCAGTGAATGCCATGCAATAAAATGAGAGTGGCTAAACAATTTCTCCTCGAAGCCATATTTGTTTCTAGAAGGAATAATTCTATCAACAAATAAAAGGAAATGAGCACCCCTTAGAGACCATGTGCATCAACTGCAAGATTTTTTTTCATCACAGAAACAATGACTTACTGACAGCATTTTGCCAGTGAAACTCTGCCCAAATCACCATTTCTTTGGAAATGGTGGGGAATTCTGGGTGAACAGGCTCTGATGAAATGTTAACTGTACACTGTGCTATGTCCTATCAGGTCACAAAACCTGCAACTATTATTGTATTGTGGTAGAGAATGCTGATGGTAGTGAAAGGTAAAATACAGGTTTGTGGCTTTGCAGTGTGAGAGAGCAAAGCTGTGTAATTAATAGCAGCATTCTTCAGAGGTCACAGCAATGCCAGCCCCAATGGACAACGCTAAACTTGATGGGCAGAGGGGGCAAGACTTGCTGAAGCATATGGGAAAATGTGTCAGTGACACTTCCACCTGTCTTTCTCAGATGCTCAAGGAATTTATAAGGCTTTTTTGGCTGAGAGTTTTCATCTACAAATGAGTCTTAAAAGGTGTTTGAGATAACACTGGGCTATCAGGAGTTTGGAATTCCAGGCTTGTTAGCCAGTTCCCTGTCCCATATTGCTCAGCTGTAAAATGCTTCTGATGCTTTTGCTTACAGGTGCCTGTAGCCGTACCAGTATCCTGAAGCACACAGGTCATACTGGGTGTTCTTCTTGCTGACCTTCACTCTGCAATGGACAGTCAGATTAGCAGTCTTGCCTGTTTTGAAGAGTTGAGTGTGGGTTCCTGAAAATATTTTGTCCCCTTTTTTTTTTTAAGCATTGTCAATTAGGTCTCCACATCTAGTTAAAAAAACCAACCCACTGCATTTGCAAATCCACCATTTCAACACAACCACAGAAAAAATGCAGCGCTGCCTTCCACCACCTATTTCGACTGGATAAAACTTACCTGTTTGTAAATGACAGAAGATTTATGAAATATCAGTGTCACTGACCTGATTGTACACAGTGATTTTGTTTCTGGTTGCATGTAACCAGAAACTATATACAGTTGCCACAAAGTTAAAAGGTGAGATTAATTGCTATTATGCCATAAATAAATGCTGAGTTCTATAAGTTCTGTCTGGCTTCTGTCCTCACTTCTTCCCCTCTGGTCTTCCCCAGCCAGTACTGCTGCACCAGCTGGAGATGCCAGTGATTTACACCTGAGCAGGAAGCACTGGGACCAGCAAACACAGCTTTCCAAGTCATTATTTGGGAAATACACACAAATGTACAACTCTTCCCACCTACCCAGCTTTATTCACTCCTTGGACAGTAGGGATTTGCAAGAAATAGGGAAATATTAATTATGACAATGTCTCTTCTGGACATACATAAACACACGAAGATTTTGCAGATGAAATGTCAGTGAGTGCTGGTGGCGGTGGGTCCATGCGCTGGTGTTGGTGGATAAAACCCAACCACCCATGTGCTCCTCCCTGTGGCCCCCTCTCCTCACTTCCCTGGGCTCTGCTCTGGTTGCTGGGTCCCTGACGGTGCTGCAGTGCTGACTTGCTGACACCATTTCATTTCTGCATGACACAACAAAACAGGCCTCAGAGATTCCTTTATAATGCCACAGATAGACATAAACAGATGCTCCAAACAGATGTAATCAAACACAGATGTGATCTGAAGAGTCCCAGGCGAGCTCTGGGGTCCAGCCAAACTATATGGAGCACAGACTGACAGCAAGCTGAAAATGCAGCAAGGGGCTCACCTTTCCCCCCCTGCTGAAGCTGGCTGAGCAGAGAGAGATAGGTATGGCAGATACGAACATGCACCAGCTGCTGGGGGACATCTGGGAGTGGCCAGGCTGCAGGAGGGGCCCATCATCCTCCAGCAGTGCCTTGCCCCTGCCCGGTGCTGGATGCATTGTTGTCCTTGGAGAATTTGGTAGTAGATGACTTAGTCAAAGTCAGCTGTTTTCATTACAACTGAATGAATGTACCCAAACAGCCTGGTCTTCCAAAGGGACTGCATCCAAAGAGACCCTGACTCTTTCCTTTTAGTTGGTGGTGAGTGGCAAGGGGTGGATGCATTTTCTCTTACTTGCAGAGGACATTAAAGTCATTCCTACTCACGTAAAACCACATGTCCTGGGGCATATTCATTGAAGGGAGGCTGGGGAGATTGCAGAGTGAAGAAAGTAGGGGAGTTAATGCCAGAAATGAAGAATGGGGAGCATGGGTCTTTCTTTTCTGGTGCTGCTGCTGGGGCTCCAGTGACTCCCTGCATCTCCTTATACATTTGCTGAATGATTATGGGGAAGACAGGTCAGAGGGCAAAAATAATGGGTTTGTGTAAGAGTGGTACCACCTAGAGCAGGTCCCAAACTGGAGGTAAGTACGTGGTGTGGGGGAAGGATAGAGAGGGCTGGACCAATTTCAGGGAAATTTTTACCAAATAATTTCATCTAGGACCCTAGAATATGGGGGTGGAAAAATCCTCGAGATGCAATCTAAGCAGAGGCAATGTGCATTTCTATGATAGAAAATTAACCACTTCTTAAATTGACTCATGCTATGGACTTGATCCAAAGTCCATGAAAAAACTCTGACTGACTTCACAGCTCCTTGGGGTGTAGGTGGGAACTTTGTCACTGTCTTTGAAAAGAACAGGGCCAGGCTTTAGCCTTTGGCTGAAAAACAAATCAAGGAAAAGACACAAATCTTTTTCAAATACTTTAGAAAGAATTTATTATTTTAATTTCTGTAGCTATACTGTTACTAATAACATTAAACACCCATGAATCTATACTGTTACTAATAATATTAAACACCCATAAAGCATATTGTATCTAAATAGAAATTGTACACATATCCACTTACATGTTTGTTGGACATGAGTCACTTAATAGAAAAAGTAATCATAGTGATTGTATAGACTGAAAGTAACATGTTAAATAGCACCTTTGAGTCCTTCAGATTTCTTATCAACTGTTTTCTGGTTAGTGCAAATGACCACTTTTCAGAATAGATGTTTTACTTCTCTTATAGAAATGAGCAGGGTGACAGTAGCTATGATTTCAACAGACCAGGCAGGTGGAGATTTTTGTCAAAAGCTTATACTAATAAATTTATGATAATGCAAAAAGTATTAATAGGAAATATATCAATTTGTCAAAGTCCATATCACCTGCAGAAAAAGAAATTAGAATTTTAACAAACTTTCTATGTAAAAACCTTGTAAGACATTGAAATGGTAGAAAAGTTTTGGAGAGGTCTTCTGAAATGAAGTAATGGTTTTAAATTTAGATTCAGATTAATATACAGTGCATACACACAGTAAGATTTTTAGAAAGAGGCTGAGATTGTGTTCATGATTATGCAAACAAAGAAAAAATAAATTGAGATTTACAACGCTTTCTGAGATTTTTTTCTATGTCCCGTTTCTTTAACTTCTTTTAGATTTCTATACCTAAAAATAGGTGACAGCAAACTAAACTGGCTTTGACCCGAGCTGCCTTTGCCACCAAAACCGTCCTCGGAAAGTACTGACTTTCACCGGCTCCACATTCATCTCGGGATGATTTGAGCATGTGATTTGCGTTCAAGAATGCCCTGTAAATATAAACAACTATTACTAGTGGAGTACATTTAATGACAAAAATGTGCTAATGCCGCGCTGACGACATTCGCCCTAGAATTACATTCCTTATAAGGGCGACGCTGCTCGGCCCGGCCGGGCGGGCTGCAGGGCGGCCCCTGCCGCGCTACCGCGTCCAGCCGCTCATCTTTGTCCGCAGTAAAATAACCTAAGGCAAAAGTGTGTGCCCCTACCCTCCGAGGGTACCCCCTCCCAGCGCCCTGCGGGCACGCTCACCTACGGTGACAGGGTCGGTAACACGAAACAGCGGGAAACGTGAGCGCAAACTCACCTCTCACCCTCAACCTCTTACTCCGAGCTGTGAAGAAATAATAAAATGTTTTTGGAAAAAAAAAATAATAATAGTAATTAGTAAATCCCCGGCCCCTCGCCGTCGCAGGACCAAGAAGGGCAGCTCGGGTAGCGCGCACGGGTGTGCGGACAGCGGCCACGCGTGTGCTGACGCCTCGGTCCTGTTCTACCCTCACCCAGCTCTCAGGGCAGAGCGAGGTGCGGGATGGTCTCTCGTGGGGCTTTTGGGGTCAGAAGCCGTGGTCCCGCTTGCCAGCCCCCCACCCCGAGGTCCGAGCGGCGACACGGAAGGGATGGTGAGGGCCAGCCTAACTCCCGGGTTAATGCAAATGGGAAGCAGCCGCCAACCGTGGAATTGCTTTTAATTAGGCGCGGTAATGACCTTCTCCTCGGCCAGGGGAGGCGAGTCAAGTGCTCTTGCACTCCCGGCCGCTATCCTGTCTTCGATGACGGCTTTGCCCGAACTGCTCTTAAAGTTCTGACAACAGAAGGGTTAAAAAAGCCCCCGGAGCCCCGGTGGCCGGAGGGGACCCCGCCGCTTCATCGACCCCCGATGGTCCCACCGGCAGCGCGCTGCGGCAGAGCGGGGAGACGGGTCCTGTGCTCCACGTCTTTCCCTGCCACCCCGATACTGCTTCAGGGTGCAGATCCCTCTCCTTCTGTCTCTCACACCACCCAAAATGACAGAGAGGGGCAACGGGTTTGTTCTCCTGTTTTCACATTTCGAGGAAAAATTCCACTTTTCCCGTCGTTAATATTTCCTTCCCCGCCTCTACGTCTTCTCTGATGGAAAAAGAAGAATCCCGGCGAGGCCCCTGGGCCGGCCCGAGGCAGACGGGTGGGTTACGGCAAGGCCGCCGCCGCGGCTGGGGGCTGACGGTCCCCTCAGGAGGAGCCCCGCGCTGCCTCCGCCGATGTCCCCTGCCTCAGGCCCGCCTCTGGCCCGGGCATGTCGGCGTTCGCCCGACCACCGAGCGCCGGAGCTAGAGCTTGTCCCTGCTGCTTGCGCGGTGCACAAGCTGTTTCGGGAGGTGCCCAGGGCTTGAGGAGCGAGTGGGGAACCCGCACCCAGGCGGATTAAGCGGGGGCACGGCAGTGGTCGGGACCTGCCCCCGCCAACATCAAACCGGCACGCGGGGCTTTGTCGGCTCGATTGGCCCCTCTGAGGGGGCATCTTTCGAAAACTGCAAAGAAAATACTGTCTTGCAGTCACTGTAATCCACGGTTTTCATTTACTATTATTCAATCAGGATTTATCTCTGTTTTTTTAGGAGGCTACTTTTCCAGGGCTGTTACTCGATACTGATCCATTAAATCATTCCAGCTGAGAGATTAAATGTATGATTTGCAACCAGCTGGATTTCTTAAATGGTGTCTTCACCTCCCTTCAGAATATGAGCAGACCCGACGAGAAAACACTTAGCTTTGGCATGGAAACTCGCACATTTGCCCGAAAATTACCACACCGAGTTCATTCAATGCCAACAGTATTCTCTTCCTTTCTCTTCACTGGATTAGATTTCCCCCAGCCATAAAATGACTCCAAAAGCAGATACCATCGAAATGGCAACGCATGCCAAGCGAGCGGGTAGGCAGCAGGCTTGAGCCTTCCCTCGTTCTAACACCGCAGCCGCTCTCTGCGTCTCTCCGGGCTACCCCGGCTCCGGCGAGCCCATTCAAGCAGCGCCGACCCCGGGGAGGGGGAGTCGGGGCGCGGCTGGGCACTTACGGGGGACTGCGTTCCCCCCGCCCTCGGGGCCGATCGCAGGCGCCTTCTGTGTCCTTGCAGGGCGGCGGGGGTCAAGGGCAGGCTGGCGAGACTACGTCCCCGGACAGAGCTCGCCGTTGTGCCCCAGCGGGGCAATGCCCCTTCCCACTGACACTAGGCCAGGTGATAAATACACTCGATTTAGGGTAATTACGGGACAGCGACTGGCTGCCCTCCACCTACGGAGATCCCCCTCGGGAACGGCATCTCGGAGACCGGCCATCAGATCTCAAATACCCGATAAGGTGGGAAACACTGTCGCTTTGGCTATGCCAGTCTCGCCCGAAAAAGAAAAAATAAATTGACCCCTCCGAGCTAAAAGGGATCTCGGGCTTTTTCTCCCAACGAAACCATACCGTAAAGACACCACACCTTCGGGGATTTGCCGCACCTATAGAAGGAAAAGCATTTTCTGGACACGCTTGGGGAGACAGAGCCGGATTCGCATGCATTCGCAGCAGCAGCAGCAGAGCCCCGTGTCAGTCAGCGACTCCTCTTCCCTCTGACCGCCTTTGTTTCTGCTAAAAGCGCCAGTGAGGTGGGATCATCCACTAATTCGGAGAAGCAGCTAGGTGACCTGCTCAGGGACAAACCCCAATCCCACGCCACTCTCTCCACGGCTACCCGTGGGGCTCCGCGCCGCCCGGCTCCGCGCCCCACTCAGCGCTCCAACGCGTCTCTGCCCCACGTCTGTTTTCGTTTGGATCAGGGAGGTTTCCTAAGCGTCCTGACTTTCCAGTTGTTGATATTTTTTTGGGTGTGCTCTTGACACGTTCTTAAGAAAGATGTCCCAAACTGTTAATAATTGTTCTATGTCCCCTCCTTTCCCCAGCTCCAGACGTGGCCCCGCTCGGTGCGTGGTGCACTGCGCTGCGGATGCTCGCCCCGAGCACCGTGCTCGTAACCGAGTATGTCACGGTACGGAGGGAAACACGGCCGTTCCTGGCCCCGCAGCAGCCGGGGAGCCCCGTTCACCGGCTCCAGGATCCCCTGTGCCCAGGGGAGGCCGTGCCCTTGCCCCGCTCCCCCGGTTTTGCGTTGGGCGGCGAAGGGGAGCGGGACACGTCCTTGTGAAGGACAGCGTGTCCCCACGCGTGGGTCCACCCGCTGCCGAGGGGGCCACTTCCCCCCGGGACACCTGCCGCCGGCGTTTCCAAAGCACCGGGCAAAAGCCGAGCCCCGCCGCGGGGACAGCAGATGCTCACCTTCCGGAGGAGGTGGGAAAGAAAGGGAAGAAAAGTGGGGAGCGGGATCAGATGTCCCGTCGGAGCCTGCCCGCACCGTGTTCGGCTCCGTGGAGAGGGTGGTCGGGGTTCGGGGTGAGGAACGGTGAAACCTTTACTGCTAAAATGCTCTCTGATCTAGTTCCCTGCTCTCTCCCTCGACCTCCAGCACGTCTACATCGCTTTGGAACGGCGCGGCTGGGAGTACTTCTGCCCAGACCCAAACTCCTGCACGACTAGAAATCGCTCTCAATATCATTCATTGGAATTTGTCCAGCTTTGCAAAAAACTGTAGACTTAATAAAGTTCCTCTTCATAACTCTCCACACACCCCGGTTTTTTTCTTTCTCCATGTTGCCAGCCAGTCTTGCCTGGGTTCACACCCAGACGAGCTCCTGACAGTCACTTTTCAGACTCAGATGTTCGTCTCACACTCCAAATGCTGCCTCGGTTTTGACGCTGCAGCCTATTCTTGGAGAGCAGGGCAAAGCAAATGAATATTCCTGATGAAGGTAGCTTTCAACGGATTCTTTACAAAATCTATTCCCCCTTCCTGCCTCCCACCCCCTGGGTACACACGCACCATACCGAGGTTTGCATTTTTCATGGCGGGACAAGTAAGTCTATAAAAGGCATGTTTGTTTTTCCTGGCTGTTTCAAATATGTATTTCCTGGAGGACTTCGCATCTGATGGGGTCATCAGAAGCACATGTGCGATTTTCATCTTTCCAAGTGATTTCTCCTCTCCTACCGTCCTTTTCTTACCAGCACTGTGTGCTGATTTGACATTTTACCTGTTTGTCCACCTTATTTCCACTAAACCAGCCTCTCCGTCCCAGACTCTTGGTGAGGTCCCAATTTGTTTTGGTGTGTCTGACTGGGTCTTCTTGGTTTTGTTTGTTTATGCTTTGGTTTTGTTGTTGTTTGGTTGTTTGCTGCTTTTTTTTTCTTTTTTTTTTCTTTTTTTTTTTTGGGGGGGGGCGGGGTAGTGTTTAAAAGTAGGGGATTTTTTTTTCTTACACGGCTTAGGCTGGAGGTGGTCTGCCGTCCAGCTGCACACTGGGACTCTGGATAAAGGCGGATCTGATATTCAGACCTGGAGATGGAGTGTTCTTACTCAATCACGGAAAAAAAAAAAAAAAAAGAAAAAAAGAAAAAAAAAAAATGTCGCTAATAAACGATCCCCTCCTCCCATTTATTTTAACAGCAAGGAGATGGACCTTCTTCCCGAGCAAGGAGGCGCCTCCTTGATGCATGGAGGGGAAGCTTTGAGCACCGCTCCCCGCAGTAAAATAGGAAGAAGGTTATCCCGCAGCTCAGCTCCGAGGTTTATGTATTTTTTTCCAAATCCCAGAGCTACTCTCCTTCAGACAAAACCCTCACCTTTTCCTTGTGTACTGAAGCACTCAAAGTTCCCTTCAGTATATTTTTCTTGGCTGCCTGACCCTCAGCGTTTTGATTCACTAAGCAGAAGAAGTTAAAGAGCTCTGCAGTTAGGGCCAGTGCCCAGTGTTTTCATCGCCACCCCCCTACATTATTTGTCATGCTCAAATGAGGGTTTGTTCAAGGCAAAAGCCTGCTTGCTCATACTGGGCTGCATTTGTTTCTCCTAAAGAAGGCAAGAGATTTTGTTTCCGGGTCTGGTAACAGGAGCCCCAGTGCCTTACACAAACATCGCTGGGCAGTCAGGGGCACTCCCAAGGCTTTTGGTTCCGGGGCTACAGCAGCCCCCCTCAAACACATTGAGACGTTCTTTAGGCCCAAACTGCTGCACCAGGTCTGGGGAGAAGGGGCAAAGGAGCTTCATCCAAGGTAGCTAGCAAAAATATGCCAAGCGGGCGACTTCTCCCGTGTAGATCATGTCGAGTGTCTCCAAAATGGCTTATATTATCCAAAGGAAAATGCAGCCACCCAGCCTTGGAGATGAGAGTCCTGATTACCCTCAAGGGCCTTGAAGGGCTCGCAGCTGGAAGGTGTTCAACCAGCAAGCTCTGGCATACGGTCTCCTATTCATAGGAAAGGCTCTTCGTCCTATAAACTTGCTACCTGTCCCCAGAAAATTGGCAGAAATTGTGCCGCATATCCAGTAGCCTGTCGGGATGCTCTCTCATTGCATCCATCAGTATTTCCCCGTCAGAGTGACGAGCTGCGCCTTGTCAGGAAGGATAGAGCTGTTTTCTGTCTCAAATGAGCTATTTCTCTCATGGGTCTCTTCAGCACAGCACCATGTCTGTGAGCGCTCATACAACAAAATACAGCAGGAAAAGAACCTCTGCCCTAGTACACGTGAATATTCAGCATCCTACAATCTAAAGGAATGACTCCATTTACATTTTCTGGGCCGCAAATGCTGAATTACAAATGCACAATTACATTGTGTAATTTGGTAAGATTATATTTTGAGGTCAATCACTGCATACATATATATTACTTATACACATACATATATATGGGTGTGTATGTACATATAGGTATGTCTGTGTGCCTATATGAGACAGACAGAGAGTGCGGTTCTTCCCAGATTGTCCAAGCTAAAGGGGATCTGCCGTGCAGTTTGTCTGCCACATCCTGGCCTCAGTCCGAGGGTAGCCAGGGGAAGTTTCATGATAAAACCTGCCGGAACCGAACCGTCTTTTTATTTATGCCCTGAAAGCCATGCGGGTACCCCAGGAACAGCCAACCCTGAGATATGTCCCATGTAACCTAATGCTAGTGAATCATAACTAATCTATTTAAAACCAAGGATTAGTCACGTCAGTTTCGGCATATTCCTCTATCGGGAACTTTTTTTGTGCGTGGAAAATTGGAGGGATTTGAGCTAATTTACCAAACATCAGTACTAAGGCAAGTACGGTCTGATAAAATGAGTCTTAACATGTTCGGGGTTTCAGGTTGCATTACACACGTCCCATCATAGGGGCTTTGAGCTGTGTGCATCCTTAATGCCAGATTGACCTGCAGAATTTTTTTCTTACTGCATGATTTCTGTTTCTAGCCATCTTTAAGTGGCTTCAGCGACTCACTGTCTCTTAATTCATCCATATATAAGTGATCCTCACTGAAACGTACAAGAGTTTTTACAGACCCCACTCTCTCAAAGGGCCTTTCTCACCGTGTCAACTCTTCATTTGCTTTCCCCGATCGAATTCTGCCTCCTCTGTGCAATATGACCTTTTATTAATCACGTAAACCCCATCCTGTTTTCATACTGCCTCTTTAAATATTCCCCATCTTGGCTTTACTCTTTCTCATTTTTTCTTTCTTCAGCGGGCAAAGCCTTAAGGCTTTATTTCGGTTTCGAGGCCATGTTTTACTAACCCAGACATTCTGTTTTCCTTCCTAAACTCATTTCTATGTACAAAAATACAAAATAATTAACTGTCCAATTAATTAATTCTTTGCCATACTGCGCCACTGTGTGTGTTATTTTACAGGGAGCAGAGATCTTCTGTAGCTCTAGGAAGCAGTGGTTCCTCTACTTGCAAAATGTTTGTTTTCAAAGAATTAAAATCCATAGCTAAAATTATTAGATACCTCTCAACGGAAATAACAGGATCCTCTATTCAGACCCTAATGCACGTAAGGCCACACTGGTATGCTCCTACAGCACAGGCATCAGCCAACTCATCTCTGCTGCTGCTGAAAAAATCACCCCAAAATGCAGAAGAGGGGGAAACATAAACCCGAATATACCACATTGTCTCCAATAAAATATTGCACCCCGCTGCACTCCAGCATAACGAGAAAACCGCAACTAAGGGAGAGCTTTTTCGGAGACCGAATCTCCCCATTACCGACATCCATACATTCCCTTCGATAGACTTTTAATGGGACCTCAGAGAAATGTGCTTTTAGCGGGCATCCGCAAACGCACAGAGGCGCTAATCCAGACCCAGATTACATCAAATTAGGACACTGCCCGCACAACACTCCCACTGATTGAAATTTCAGCCAGCATCTGAAACCTGGACACGATCTTTGCTGATCTACACATTTTTTCTATGCCGCTTGAAGTCAAATCGTTTTCTTGGTTTATTTTTCACAAGAAAATAATTCCAAAGAAGATTTTAAAAGACCAAAAATGAAGGTATAAAGCTGTTTGGAAGTTCTGAGAACATTTTAAGCACATAACATATTCGGCTTCTAGCAAAGACGGACAGCGAGGGTGCAAGCTGCAAAAGTCCTGCGCTCTTTTAATGGGGCAAACTGGCAAGCAACCTGCCTGTCTCTCTGGCCACCTGTGCTTACAGAAAAGGAAAATAAAGAAGAAAGAAAGAAAGAAAGAAAGAAAGAAAGAAAGAAAGAAAGAAAGAAAGAAAGAAAGAAAGAAAGAAAGAAAGAAAGAAAGAAAGAAAGAAAGAAAGAAAGAAAGAAAGAAAGAAAGAAAGAAAGAAAGAAAGAAAGAAAGAAAGAAAGAAAGAAAGAAAGAAAGAAAGAAAGAAAGAAAGAAAGAAAGAAAGAAAGAAAGAAAGAAAGAAAGAAAGAAAGAAAGAAAGAAAGAAAGAAAGAAAGAAAGAAAGAAAGAAAGAAAGAAAGAAAGAAAGAAAGAAAGAAAGAAAGAAAGAAAAAGGAGAGGAATAGAGAAATCCCTTTCCCAGCATCCCGCAGGGACAGGAAAGGCATTTGCAACCCAGACGTGCTGGACCCCGGAGCGGGGTCCGGCCACCCTCGGTTTGCCCACCCGCTTTCGGGACGAGGTGGGGGGGAGAGGGGGCGGCTTTTTGCCGGGGCAGGCGGACACCGGGGCAGAAAAGCCCGCAGCCTGCACGGCCGTGCCCTCGGAGAGCAGGTGGGCGAGTTCTCCTCTTCCAAGGCCCGCACCGCCCGTCCTTCCCCGTGCCCTTGGCTCTCCGCTCTCGCAGGGCGACTTCAGCTGCTCCCGGCGTTCAGCGCTTCCCCGGACAGGGCCAGCAAGGGCCCCGACGTGCCCGGGCCAAACCGGGCAGGGTGGCGGGGCTCTGACCACCCGACACTGCCTTCCCCGGCGTCCCCATCAGGACGCCAGCCCTGCCCCGCTAAGGACTGAACCCGAAAACACCCTGCGGGCGAGTGAAGCAGCCATACGCCGAGCTAAATTTCTAAATTTTATTATAAAATAAAAGCAGAAATATTTTCCAAAGAATGTATTCACATAATATAAACAATAAACAAAACTAAGGTGAGTGACTTGCGGTTGATACTGTCGTTTAGGTCTAAACTTGAGCAGCAATTCCTGTTTTCTTTTTAAAGCCCGCTCCAGCCCGCGTTGCACACCGAGTGGAAAATCTACCTCTGCCTTCCTTCGGGCCGGAGCCGGGCCATCACTTCCTTTCCCACCCAGCAAATGGCGAAAGCACCACATGGACGAGGCCAAAGAAGCTGTCTCTCTGCATAGCATCAGCTACAAGAAGGTTACAGAGTCTGCCTAGAGCGCGTGTTGCTGCTATATTTTGACTACAGCTTTTGTATTCTTAGTTGAAATTGTACATCGTACACCTGCCACGGATACATAACTACAATAGAATAACGGGAGCGACGTGTAACTTTCAAACAGGCATGGCAAGAGCAGCCTTGCGTTCCCCTTTCTTCCCCACCCCCCCAAAAATAAAAATATTACAATGTGCCTCTTCCCATACAGACCGGCCCAGTCGAGTGACAACACTGAGAGATTTGTGAAGTTAAGGCTGGAACGAGCTGCTACACCTATCAGCCTTACAGCCTGCCGTGAAAATCACGGCTCCAACAG
This sequence comes from Vidua macroura, assembly GCF_024509145.1. Classification (NCBI taxonomy): domain Eukaryota; kingdom Metazoa; phylum Chordata; class Aves; order Passeriformes; family Viduidae; genus Vidua; species Vidua macroura. The sequence goes on from NC_071573.1 coordinate 30,295,836, forward strand.
TCCTTACACGCCTGAAAACGCCTGTAAGCAACCCTTAAGGCTTTTCACAATATCAGCTACTCACAGCAGAGTCCACTACCTTGCAAACCTGCAGCCGGCCTGCTCCCAAAGGGCACAACACTTCCACTAAGGTGTTTGTCATTGCTTCGAAGTCCCTGGTAAGATTAAAGAAAAAAGGTTAAAAAAAAAAAAAAAAAAAAAAAAAAAACACTGAAAAATGGAGGAAAGGAGGGCTGGCGCGAAGGAGTGAGCGTGTACACGGTTTTAAGAGCCCAGATCGACCAAGTTAGATGACATGGGGTTGAGAATGGAGTCCTGCAAGCTGTGATGGTGCATGGGGTCGCCGCTGGGCACGGGGATGGCGCTGGGGCCCTGGGGGTGGCCCAGGCCGTGCAGGGGCTGCAGCCCGGGGTTGGAGCCGAGCAGCAGCGCGGGGCTGGAGGAAGTGTGATCCGGGGTCCCTGACGGCGTCTTCTCGTCCTCTGAGCTCCCCAAAACTGTCTTATTCCCGTTCATAGACGCCGAGAGCGGGTTGTGGCTGTTGGAGTTGGAATTCTCGTTGTTTTCCCTATAGGAAACACAAAAGAGGGAGGGAAATCACCATGTGGCCGTCGCTCCGGGGTGCGCACCGCGGGAGCGGGGGCGGCGGGGAGCTGGCTCCAGGGAGCAGCGAGCAGAGGGGAGTGCAAAAACTGTAGGTTTAAAAACTCTGCCAACCTCCAAGACCTCTTCATCTGGTACTTGGGTATAAGGTCCGCTGAGCTTGTGAACAGTCTCCCACCAGCCCCGCGGAAAGTGTCACTTTGCCAAACTGTAATTTTCTGTGTCCAAAGAGTTTGCACAGCATGAGGAAGGGGCGGAATGGAAGGGAAGAAGACTTTATTTAAAAAAATAGATATTTAAAAAAAAGACTTTTTAACTTTAAAACTGCTCTAGGAGCTGAAGAGATGTTCAGCCATAATTTCTCCTGAAAAGGCCAAAGCCCGGAGAGCTGCAGGCAGGATGGCTCCGTGCAGCAGAACAGCCTCCCAGCCTGATGTGACTTTCCCTCACATCAGGAGGGAAAGTCTTTTGCTTAAGTAACTGGACGTGGGTTTTTTTTCCCCTCGCCCTGAGCTTCAAGCTCTAAACATAGCCCAATATGGACGATAAGGAAAGCGAACAGTTAACCCGCTGCTTTCCCCGGCCCTCTCGGGAAATATTCCCCCGCCCGCCGCTGCTCCTCCGTCCCCTCCTAGAGCGGCGTGGGCGCAGCTAGGATGACCCTCGCAGGGTTCCGCGGCGGGGGCAGCCGGCACCACCGGTGCGCCTGCCGATAAAGGCTCGGAAAGGCAGGACATAGTTTCGAAATTCATCACCGGGTAAATACCAAGAAATCGCTGGAGGCGGGCCAAGCCCTTGCAGATATATTCTATATATTTATATATCTATAAATGGTTTTTTTTTTCCCGGTAATGTGAGTGACAAGAAGGGGTCGGGGTTGCCGTCTAGGCAAGGCTTATGAGGCCTGCATAGCCCTCGTAGAAATACTTTAGACACTGCTCTGCCTGAACTACTGAAGACAGTGCAAGCCTATTTAAAAGCTTATGCGGAAGTTTTGTAACACACTATCTGGCAGAGGGGCCCTATCCTGCAGGATTTGGTCGAGAGAAATTAAGCTATTGTGCTGACGGGTTTTCCTCACTAAGGGCTGCATGATGTGGCTGGAGACACTTAGTGCCAAAAAAATAAAAATAGACAAGAAAGCTCTGTTTGAACAGGTTTCTTTGAGTGGATGGCAATCACATGAATGGTCTGTTTTCAAACGCCTGGAGTGTAATATTAGGTTGAGTGTATTTTTCAATGTCAAAAATATTATTTGTCTCTGGAGACCTTTAAAATTTGATTCCTCGGGGAAAAAAAGGAATGGAATAAGTGTAACCTTCATTTCCTTTGGATATTTGAAGGTGAGTCCCTGCTATCAGCAATAAAAAGGATCTCTAACATCTCGTAAAAACAACACTTGTGAGGATTTGAAGGAAAAGTAAAGCGCTAGCACAGTTTCGGGAAATGAATAGAGCAAATCTGTGCTCGAATCTGCGGGGCTGCACGGCAGTGCGGCCGCGGCGCTGCCTGTTTCCAAAACACGGTTGGCAGAAATCAAAGATAGAATTCTCCTCGGAGGCACGGGTCTACAGGACTTTGATCCGCTAATTGCCCGCGCAGATCATACGATCGTACGATTGCCTGTAGGGACCGGGCAGTTCAGTGAGCTAGTGAACGCAGCAAGAGGACCCTTTTTGTTTCTTCGAACCGTCTTCCTAAGGCACAGGGACTGCTGGTAGAAAAATCATCCCGAATAGCCAGGGATGTAGGCATTAACCTCTTCCCGGCGATTAATGGTCCCTTCCCTCCACTTAACGAGAAAAACACAAATGCAGAATCATATTCGGCCTAAGAACACACACCTATTGACGTGCGTTCATGAGCACCTTGCTGGGTAACGAATAAGAGCTGCAAGGTCATGAGTGAGGCAGGAAGTTGCTCCACTCAGTCCTTGTCCAGGTCTCCTGCCGCACGCCAGGAGCCCGGGACAGAGGACATATTTGCTACCAAGGTTCAGACCCACGCATTGCCGGCTGCCCCCCGGCTGCCCCTTTCTGCACCGGGGAACCCTCAAGGACACGCTCTGAGCTGTGCGGGGCGCGGAGCCCCTGCCTTTGGGCCCCGCCGCCGCCGGCCTCTCCTGACGGGCCGCGAACCCGCGCGGGCACCTCCGGCCACGGCTCCTGACTGGGCTCCACGCCGGGTTGCGACGGACAGGAGGCGGCAGCGCTGCTTAACCAGGAGTCGTCGCAGGCCGTGTGAAGCGTCCCTGGCAGCCGGGGCTGCCCCGAGGCCGCCGCGCCGGCTGTACGGGGAGTGGGGTGTCGGCCGGGAACGGGTCTCGGCCGCCTCTCCCGGGGCTACTTTTGGTGCACAGACGCCTTCACCGAGCGCCCAGCTCGCTCGCCTCTGGTTCTCTGGGCGCCCCCGAAGCGGCGAGCCCCCATTCCCTCCCGGCGAGCCTTCCGCAGCGGGGGCCAGGGCAAATAGAGAGACTTGGGGTGAGCAGCGGGGTCGGGGAGCCGCGGGCGCCGGGGGAAGCCGTGGGAAGCCGTACCTTTCCTTGGCCTCGGCGGCGCGGTCCCGCTGCCGGCGGTTCTTGAACCAGTTGCTGACCTGGGTGGTGGTGAGGCCGGTGGCCTCGGCCAGCTCCCGCTTCTCGCGGGGGGACGGGTAGGGGTTGTGGGCGTACCACTCTCGGAGGACGCTGCGGCTCTTCTCCTTGAAGCAGTAGCTGGTCTCCTCGCCGTCCCAGATGGAGCGGGGCAGCGGGAACTTGCGGCGCACCCGGTACTTGCCCACCGCCCCTAGGGGTCGCCCCCGCAGCTTCTCCGCCTCGATGTAGTGCGCCTTCAGCCAGAGCTGCTGAAGCTTGGGGTGGTTGTGCGCCGAGAACTGGTGGCTCTCCAGGATCTTGTAGAGCTCGCGGAAGTTGCCCCGGTGGAAGGCCACCACCGCCTTGGCCTTCAGGACGCTCTCGTTCTTGTGGAGGTGCTCGCAGGCAGGGAGGGACCAGAGGAACCGCCCCAGCCGCTCGATGTTGCCGCCTTGCTGGAGCACCTCGCAGACGCAGGCCACTTGCTCTTGGGTGAAGCCAAAAGTCGGGAGCATCGACATGGTGAGCCCTGCCGCGCCGCGCGCCCTACGGCCGCATAGAGGGGAGCGGCGCGGGGCGGCGGGCAGCGCCCGGCATGCGGGGCCGGCCCCGGGGCGGCGGCGCCCGGCGGGGCCCGCTTGGGCGTCACGGCCGGGCGCGGGGGGCCGCGGCCATCGGCGGCGCCCGGCCCCGGGGCGGTCGCGGGAGCCGGGGAAAAAAAATGCGAAGAGCGACGAAAAAAGTCTCGAGAGCCCGAGCGCGAGCGGCTTTTCCCTCCGGCCGCCGCCTCGTTTTTGTAAGTCCAAGTTGCGAGAGTAACTTCGTGCCTCTTTTGTCTCCTATCTGCAGCGCTCGCAGCGGCCGCGGCTCTCACACCCCCACCCCCCTCGGCCGCCGGTTTGGGATCTCCCTGCTTCCCCCCCACCCCCCACCGCCAGATCCCACATAATATAGTGGTAAAGCCCTGCTCACTCGCTCCTCTCTCCCTCTCGGAGTTTTCCCCCCTTTCTTTCTCTCTCTCCTTTTTTTTTTTTTTTTTTTTTTTTTTTTAATAATATTATTCTAAGCTGGCATGAAAAGTGATTATCCGCGCTGTGATTGGTCCGGTTATCTGACCCGGGGACTGCCAGGAGAAGACAATAGTTTTAGTCAAATTATTTGCCATGGTGACGCTGTCAATCAGGGGTAACCCGATCTGTTTTGAGGTGGCTCCCCGGCTGGGTTGACAGATTGCTCAGATCCACTCAGAGGCGGCCCTGAGAGCTGAGATATTAGCTAGCGAGGGAGAAATTTCCGTCGTGATTGACGCTGCAGGCGCCCGTCGGGGGAGAGGGGGAGCGCGGAGCCCGGGCCCCTGCTCCTCGCCGCGGGGCACTGCGGCGCGGCGGGACGGAGCCGCTGTCTCGGCCGGGCCCCGTCGTCCCGTCTGGATCCCGCAGCCCCATCCCGTCCCTGCCGCTCCGGACGGACAGCAGGCTCTGCCGTCCCTGGCACCCGCAGCTGCCGTGGCAGGAAAAGCCCGTCTCCGGCCCTTGCAGAAAAATTTCTTTCTAAAAGCGTTCCCTTACAGACCCTCTCCCCAGCGTCCAGTAACCACTGTTGGAGAGTTTTTATAAGGAAGGGGCCTCTCACGTACAATGGAGACCCTGTTCGTGACCTGGGATCCCATTACACGCTTCTCGTACCTGCCCGGGAGCGAGAAGAAGGCACGATGATACGGGGCCGGAGAGGGATTGCCTCTCCATGAATCGCTGGCCATGTCCCACCACGCTCCAGCGTGAAGGGCGCTGGCATTTGTGATTACTGGACGCCGGACATTTACTTATGCTGGATTTCCAGAGCTTGTCGGGGTGTTTCATCCAGGAGAGGAACACGAGTAAAAGTGTAAAAGTTAGAAAGAAACACTTTGCTTGATTAAACGGACCCTTATCACCCACGCGTGCCCTTTGCACAACTGCGTTTTAAGTTTACCGACTCTGCGGGGCAGGGACCCGCATCATTTCCCGTCCCTTGTCGGTCTACACAAAGTGAAAGGCGAGGGAGAGAGGTCGTGCAAGCTGCAAGGTCGAGTGAGAGAGTGCGATGAGCGGCTGTAGGGAACCGCGGTGCCTCCTCGGGAGCGGCGCACGGGGTGGCAGCCAAAGGGGACCGCCGGGGCGGAGGCTGGCGCCGGGGATCGCCCAGGTGAGGGCACTCGGGAGGAGCCTCCCGGCCACAAACTCAGGGTAGTTTCCACGGCCTGTTATGTTCCCCTTTTGCTGAGAAATAATAATTAATCCCACAAGCTCCTTCTACGGTATTTGCAGTCCTGACAGGAGAGGTCTCTGCAATTATGGGTTCCTGCCACGGTACCTTTTTAGCCGCCCCGGCGCGTCAGGGATTTAGAGAAGCCACAAGACACCGGACTGCGGCTCCCCACCTCGCAGCCTGAGCCTCCGCGGCCGACGGACCGAGCCTCCGTGCCGGCCCGAGCGGGCGCAGCGGCCGTCCCCGGGGGAAGGCGAGGCTGGGGCGGCGGCGCGCAGCCCGGCGGCTCCCGGTGGCGGCGACTCCCGGCGAGAAGCCGCGCCAGGGCTGCGACCGGGAGAAATGCGGCGGGGGAGGGAGGCAGGAGGAGGAGGAAGAGGAGGAGGAAGAGGGCGGGGTAGGGGGGCAGCAGATCAACCGTGTCCAGCTCCCAGCATGTCCGAACGCCTGTGTATATCCGCGGCGTACTCTCGTACTTTCTCGAGCGCACTCCGCTGTGGAAGCTGCGTTGTCCTCCTACCTGTCCGTCCGGCCTTTTCACGAATGCTGCTATAAGGAAGCAGTGGCAAGCGGGCGATTCCCACCCTGGATCCTCCGGGGACGGAAAATAGAGGCTTCTTTTTCAGGTGGAGAAAAGAACAGCTCAAATTCGTTTAAAACAAAATCGAGCATGTTGGTGACGGGTCGGTAAAGTCCCCTCGCATGATGCTCCCTGCGTTCTTTTACCAAATGAGCTCTCAACCACTTAGTGCCTCAACCGGCCGATCTCTGCAGGATTCAAACTGTGCTTGTTTGTAAACGAAAGTATCCCGATCCCAGCGCTTCCTAGCCAACCTAAGCGGCTGGATAGTTCATAGCCGCAGCTGTAGCCAACAGCGGCGGGACGGTACAACCGCGCCACTTCAAAGGTTGCTCTGAGCAGAAAAGGCAACAAAACCACAAATCCCCTTTCACGTCCCCGACCTCTGCGCGCACACACCGTGTGCCTTCCGCTCCCTCCCGCAACGGGGACCGTGGAAATAATGAAAAGTGCTAGCGAGGTCTGAGCTGTGTTTCCCTCCTCCATGCTACCACGCTCGGTCACCCCACGTTTATTAGGGATATACCTGACTCCTCTTCCTCTCTTTCTATCTCACAACTACAGTGGTTAAATCTGAACGGGAGCAGCTGTTAGTCCTAGCTGGAAAGGAGATGTCAAAACCTGTTGCATAGGTTTAGACCTGAAAAAGAGTTTTCTTAGAACCCTAAAATGTGAGTACAGAGTTTACACTCCAGCTCCTCCGTAGACGCTTTCACTTTAGGCTGCCTTAGCCGGGCTGCAGCTTGCATGTAACGTAAGTTCACTTCCCGGAGAGCTGGGCAGAGGCAGGGCTACCCCCTTCCTGGGCACCCTGTATCAGCTTGCGTCCTAGAGCAATCGTAAATTAGTGACATCTGGATCCAAATTCTGCATAACTGCTTTTATCTTTAGGGAAAGAGAAAAATTTTCCTACGTGGCTAGAAGTCAGAGCAGATACTGGCTACACAGCCGCGGCGCAGGGCGAATCGCATTGTAGTGCATTGCGAGCGAAATAGGCGATCAGGAGAGGAGCTTTTTTGGGCATTTGCGAAGGCTCTCTTTCCCTGACATTATATTTCAGGGCAGGAGGAGCGAATCGCCTGCTCACATTTGCCTCTGGACCGACGAGTTGTTTTCGCCTGGCTACTGCCAGCTGTCTCCCGTTTAGCTGTCGTGGAAAGTTTTAGCTGAGCCGACCCAAATTTTCGCTCGGCTCCGCTGCCGCCGGGCGGCAACGGCCGGGGTTTCACCCGCTCCGGGCCCGGCTGTCACTTTGCCGAGGCCCACTTGGTAAGCGCCTCACCCCTCCGCGCAGCAGCGTGCGAGGCCATCAGTGTCAACACAATCTTTGGGAAACATGAGTGAAATAAAAAGGTGTTTTTTATTGTGACGCTCCTTTCATTAGCTGTGACACAGTCTGGCTGAGGAACGGGGTGTGGGTGGGCGGTTTTCTTCCGAGGAGCCTTTCCTTGCATGGAGCTGCTCCGTGCCCCCGAGTGAGTGCCAAAGTAGAGCTGCAGTTATCTGGAAATCGCCTTTTCGGCTCTGCCTTCACCGTCCCTTTGTAGACAACAGCCTGTATGGGAGGTTGCAGGCCCGCATCGTTCCTGTTAAACACAGGAGCCGATTCACCCAAGCTGCCCGACGCCTTTCCCCAGCCTCTTCGACGGCTGCTTTTGCGGACCTCATCCTTTTCACCAAATTGGGCTCGGGAAAAACCTGTCACCCGCTCTCACAGGGCTGTGGACACGTCCGCTCCTGCCAGTCAGCCGTGGGCTCGGCAGGAAGACAGGACCACCTCCAAGGGCTCTTTTATCGGCAGGGGTAGCGAAAAAATTATAAACCCCGCAACTTCCACATGCCAGAAAGAAACACATTTCCCCGCAGATGTCCACTACCGTGGCGAGGACTGCAGGGAGAGCAATCAAAATGACAGACAACTCCAAGTTTTCGTTTCTTTCTTTCTTTCCTTCCTTTATTTTACAATATTTTAATTAAAAAAAAAAATTCTTTCCTTTTGGCGGGACTGCAATATGCTTTCCCTTTAAAACCTGTGGTGTTTACCGAGACAAAAAGCCTGCCGCAATGAAGCTGCTACTCCGGCTAGGTTTTTCTTTTATTTTCTTTTATTTTTTAAAGGCATCATAGCCACCTTTGCTGCGATACTGGGCCTACCTGCCTCATACCATCCAGCCCTGGGGCTTAGCTCACAAGTTTTTCCGTGGCGGGACTAGGGCTTCTTTAGGTGGCCAAAGCTCACCCGGGATTCCCAGAGGCAATTTTATAACCCGGATCTGCGGGTTCTTCCGCCCTCACGTTATTTATTCATACTTTTATTTATTTTCCAGTTTTGTTTAAAACCCGAATCTATCCCATCAGAGATGGCACTAAGTTCCTGTGTCGACTGAAAAAAGAAAGCACGGCAGATGATCACTGCACACAATTAAATTAAGACAAACAACAATTGCTTGTTGTTCCCTGATTTGGGGGGAAAGGAATAATTCAAAGCTTTTCCTGCGCGCAATGCACCGTTCCTCAAGGGGACGGGTCAAGGATTTCAGATATGTAGCGGGTAACTTGATTATGCTAACAAACTCCGCTTGAAAGAGAACGCTGGTGGGTGCGGGGCGCGGAGCGGGGTGCTGGGGGTCTGGGGGACTCTGCTGGGAGCCGACGGGAGCGGAGCCTGCGCCCCACGGAGCCGCCCCGCTCCCCACGCCCGTAGCTCCGCCGCTCCTCTCCAGCGCGGAGCCGGTTTCCCGGTCGGCTGGACCTGAGATGCTCGAGTAACATCTTCGAAAGAGATGTATTAATCAGGAGATGAGGGCCTGATGGGACGTGACTGAGTCGGCCTCGGTGAACATTCTTGCCCCCGCCCCCCGGCCGCCCCCCCGTGAAATGGGACTCCGGGGGCGGCACTGTGTCCCCAGCTCAAGGCGCTGTAGCCTCCCGAGGTCCCCACGAAACACGATAGCCCCCCCAGCCGATTAATGCGGCCGGTTCTGATTACTTTTATATTATTCTTTCTCAATCTCGGGCGAGGGGCTGAGTTTTCACCCAGTTCTGCCATCAGCACCCTCCCGACCGTTAACCCCAGCATGGATATTTATTTGGGGTGTTCCCACAGATCCCGCCGAGTCCACAGACGACTGGAGAGAAGACATGGGGAAACAGAAGGGGGGCCCAGGCCGGTGCCCACCCAGCCCCCGCCCCATTCCCGGCCGCAGGGACCGCCTCGGATGCTTCGCGGCACGAGGGGACTCTCTCGGCACAAAGTGTACAGCTAACAGACAAGACAACAACAACAACAAAAGGCACATATGGTTAAAATAAAGAGAGCGCTTTCTGCCTTAGGGGATTGGCAATAACTAGCCAGAAATGCAGGGTATTGAATCTAAACTTCTGGTGGGCTTCTGCGGGATTGACAACTTAAATCACACTACAAGCATCAATTTGACAATATTTGTAAACTTCTTGTTTCCAGGGATCTTCTTGATCAGAGATAGACCAGGTTGGTATGAGCTCCAGCCACGAAGGTCTCTTTTTTCCCCTCCTTTCCCCTCTTCCGAGTTGATGAATAGCGATCATGTTTCTTTTAATGGCTGCCCCCTATTCTCACAGTCTCCCACAACTAACCCAAGAGCCTGTTTCCTCGACCTCAGTTAATTCCGCTGATTATTCCAAGATGATGAGGAAAGCACGAGGATTGTTCACTGTTCCTACCGATTCAAGGCATTTTTGTTACCATCTCCATCCCTGGCTCACAGAGATTTGACCGGGGAGTATTTTTAGGAAGAGGCTGCCCTCTCTTCACTCCTGCCTTCCCTCCCCAGGCAGCTGACAGCTCCGGGGGCTCGGCCACAGTCCTGTGGCTCCGTGGGTGCGCGATCCCCGCCGCGGGGGCCGAGCACAGGCACCTTTCGTGCAGCAGCAGCAGCGGCGGCCGGGAGGTCCCGGGCCAGGGGCACCGCCGGCGTCTCTGGGGCGCTCAGGTGGCGGCGGCGCAGGTGAGCCCGCGCTCCCGCGGGGTCTTTTCCCAAAGGGAGCAAACCGCCGGCCATGTCCTGCGGCACCAAAGGGAATTTTGGTTCTCTCCGAGGAAGGAAAGAGATTCCTTCGGCCCCACGGGCTGGAGGCGGGGATGCACTCTGAGAAACCTCACTAGAGGGCTCTAATACTCAGCTCCCATGTCTGCCGAGAGGAAACAAGGCTCGTCCTTAACATCCTTTAGTCTTCCAGATAGATTAAGCATGGTAAAGTCTTCCGCAGTCTGTCAAAGGTGATACGTCATCGCCATGACAAGAAATCCCTTATCTTAGCAGCAGCCACCAACTATCCTGCTTACCTGCAAGTGAGAGAATTCATGTCCCCTTCCTGGTGCATAATGACACAAGAGGATTTTGGGGGCCCTTCTTCTTCTGTATCCATGGCAAGGGAAGGAAGTACAGCCTCTAAAACCCCAGACACAGGTATCCTTGCCAAGATTTAGGGACAAAGCACTACACACAGACATGTAGACTTTTTTCCCCTTTACTGTAGAAAGAGCTTGAGTAAGATCTTCCATGGTCTGTGCTATTTAATATGCTCATAAACATCCATCGTTTAAATTCTGCAAGACTGAGGCAAGCTGAAATGCAGTGTTAGCAAGTAACACACAGATATTAATTTCAAATACTGATGGATTTAGCTGCTATTTTTTCAGTTTTGGGATTTTTTTTCCCTTTTAAATAACTGCTATGATTTGCCATTGGAAAAAAATAAAAACTAATGAGACGGTATAAATTAAAACTAAAACAATTATTTGTTGTAAGGGAAAATTCATAGAATTTCAGAATGCATTCAGCTCATTACAACTTCAAATAACTTTTGTAATAAATATTTCTGCCTTATTTGCAGAAACTAGGAAGCTCAATTTAGTTGCTTGTGATGTCTTGCAATTTTTCTGAGAAGTTTTGTGTACAGATCAAAACTACAGGAGCAGCTTTGTGGAAAACTGGATACTTCATATAACATCAGTTTAAACCTGATCAACTTTCCTGTGGAAAATTTGCTACTTCTGAATGTGACAATGTTCTGTATTTTCCTCTATGGTTTGTTTCAACCTCCTTCTTGCTGAGTTAGTTCTGACTCTGTCCTTTGATGTCTTCTCCGCTTTATTTCATAGGTTCTTGAATCAGCTCAAATACGCTGGGGACCTTTTACTTCCCAAAGAAGTATCCCTTTTCATTCCTTTCTTTTTTTTTTCATCAGTTTTATTTTCCATATAAACAAGGACTTTATTACTAGACTTAGATTGACTTTATTGCTTATTTAAGATATAGAAAAGGCCAACCCAGTGAACACTGAATTGGTTTCAGTCAGTTAAGTCACTTCATCAGGCAGGACTGAGATTGTGTGCTGCTGGGGTACCATACCCCCATCATATTTCCTCTAACAGCCACGTCATGTGTACACAAGGTGCATAAGGGCACAAAATCTCCCCTGGAAGCAGATGCTGATGGCAGCACACACTGATGCTACACTGTACGAGGAGGGGGCATGAGCTAAGCACACCATTTGGCTGCTACCATGCACCCAGGCACAACTTTGGTTGTACCAGATGGCACCTGATTTGACTCCCTCTGTCCTGCACTATTCTAGTCCTCTGACACTCTTCCAGAAGTTTCTACTGTCCCTTCCAAGCTCTCAGTCCACTCCCTCCTTTGGCTTCCTGTTGTGAAAATATCACTTGAACAATTTACAATGCATTCCATTATATTATCTCTGATACTAAGAACTAGAACCTCACAAGAATTTTTTTTTTTTTTTTTTTTTTTTTTTAACCATAGGGGCACCAAAAGGCCCAAAGACCTAGTGACAAATGCTACTTAGCGTCAGGAACAGAGAGGGGATGTCAGCCCTATTTTATTTAGCAATAGACATAGTTCAAACACCTTTGCAAAGTGGGACTAAACATCACACCATCTTGGGACACAGAAATTCTTCATTCTTCTAACTGAGTTTATAGCCTCTGCTGCAGCAATTTTTAGTTGTTTCATTCACACCATAGCTTGCTGAAGAAGCTGATATTAGGCATAGGGCTGAATATTTCATTGAGTGACACTGAGCTGCAAGGCATGGTATTCTTGTGCAACTACAATTTTTTTGTCAGCTGCCTGCTCTGGGTAGAAAATAATAAGGAAATTAGTCTTTAAAGTGATTAAATATGCACACACACGCACACATGAATTTATGTGTATTTATGTAGTCTGGCTGTTTTAATTAACTTTTATTTAATTTTAATTCATGGAAAAGAGATTGTAAATTATTTAAATCTGAAACTTTTCTTAAACAGTAAGATAACCACATCAGAGTGATGTGGTTAACATTACCTTAATTTTGAACTCTTTTTCATTTCAGTCATATATGACAAGTGGTGGAAGAAATGAACAGAACCTGAGACAAGCTGGACAAAGTCTAGGAAGAATTTTAGAGAATAAAATTATTTTTCTCTCTCTCTCTCTTTTTTTTTTTTTTTTTTTTAAATCAGCATCCTGAAGTAAATACAGTTGTGGGTGAGGGTGATATGTTCCTGTTTATTTTTAAGTGGAAGGAGGTTAGCAGCAGCATTTGGCATGCAAGAAGTCTGAGAACTGGGCCTTACAGTCATCATGAAGTGAGCCTCAGCTTTCAAGAAGAGAGAAAATAAAGAAGTGTAATTGGGTGAGTTATGTGAATTATAACGTGAAAGCTGTAATGTAATGAGCATGTTTAATGCACGTAAGGGAAGGAAATGTTCTCAGTGCCAAACTGGATTTGTGGCTGGCAGGTGTGAATGAGTGGTATGAATATATCAAGGAGAGGGATGTGCCTGAAGATGGTTTTCTTGATCCACCAAACTGTTTTTGAGACATTTGGATATAGAGGACAAAGGTGGAGCCATTAATTTAAAGGATTAGGGCAAAAAGAATGAACAAATAATGTAAACTGAAAGGTCCGAGCTTGGTCCCATCAACATCCCAGAAGAGGGTGTAGGCATCACAAACGATCCAGGGATTGCTGGATGATAGCCCAGGGTGACTGCAGTGATCTTTGGCCTTAAATAAGATGAAGTTTTCAGCTAGGTGAGACACTATTGGAGGGTTGGAAGCTGTTGAGATAAGAAATAGGATTTGCCATGAGATAAGAAATAGAAGGAGTTTTATGAAAATAAAAGTTTGAAATTTTGTTAATGAACCTCTCTCAGGCATCTACGAGTTAGGCATCCGGCACACAGAGTGGCAGACAGTCTAGGATGGCACAGATCTTGGCAGTATTACGGGACCAGCATTTCCACAAGGAGGAACGGTTTCTGAAAAATGCATAAAACTTTTTTCTTCAGTGTCAGGCAAGCATTTTCAGAAGAGAAGTCACATTATTATTAATTATTATAAAATTATGGCTCTCAAATGGATTTTATTCCTTGGGGACAAGAAGATGAACATTTATGTCTCTGGTTATGTCTCTTAGAGTACACTAAAAGCAGCTAAGAAGTGCAAGATCTTATTCCTTGTGTATATTTCCTTTGTGCTAGTCTTTCAAGACATTGAAGGCATTGAGATATTGTTGATATTATGTAACCTTCATTAATTAAGCACACACAAGTGTTTATTTTGGTTCTGAGAAACCTTATTTGATCTCTGGAGACCCATAATGTGGTTCTTGCTCAATCATTTTAAGCACAAAGGACACTTTTCTAAGTACTATAGAAGCTACAAAGTTTAAATGATCATGATATGTACAATTTGGTGAAGCAGACACCTTTTCTGTCATATGTTAAATGAACAACTAGTTACTGTGTACTGTGTGGTGATACAGGTTGATAATCTGATGCTGAATAATATGATGTCATGTGAAGACTTAAACTATTTCCTTATCTAGTCCCCAAGAAATAATATTTTCTTTGCCCACATCTGAAAATTCATAGGCAAATATGCAACCCATCAAATCTTGTACAAATGTTAACACCCAGATGTGTGTGTTTCTGCATGGAATTAATGTACAACTAGCAGAACTGTTGGATAGAGAAATCCTGTAAAAATCCAGATTAGGCACACATAAGTTAAATATGTCTAACTAGTCTGCCAAGAATGTAGAGTTTTATGAAATCTGTTTTAGGTACAGAACTCTCAATATTTCCTTCTAAAAACTTTCCATTAACATACAGAAAGGAGAGTGCAGATTTCTGTAATAATCAGCAGAACCTTCCTGTTTCATGTAAACAAATCAAAAGAACCATATAACCTTACTTCCAAAGGTCAACCCTTGCCCTCCAAACTCCCATTAGAAGTTAGAACTTGAGTAATCCTATCTTTTAATGATAAACTTTACAATAAACACATTCTATTTAGTAATAATCATTTATAACAAGTTTGTATGTTGGATAGAACTTTTTTGAGAAAGACCGTCCAGTATTTTCTATGCTAAAATCCAGCACATACTTGCTTTGACCATTAGAGTGCCAATTTAGATTAATAGCAAAAATGGGAAAGAGTGAAAATAGAGAGAAAATACCCATATCTGAGAAGACCTGTCTCTTGTTCAGCTTGATACACCTTATATCCCCAGTAAATTAGAAGGAGCTATTTGAAATTTGGGAGCCACAGGGGATCAAAATCAGATAAACCTCAGAACTGAAACTGAAGAATTACCCAGGGTAAATTCTTGCAGAAGTTCAAACCTTTACACCTTAAAATCTTCTATTTTATTCAATAACTAGTTAGCCAGGAAAATAAAGGAAAAAAATTCTCTCTGTGTGCCTCTATGTGTTGTACATGTACATATATAATGTATGCACACATGCACACACACCTGAGTATCCAGACTTAATATTTTTATAAATATGGTGTGAGCCTTCCCTGCATCCTCTCATTAAATCAGTGGGAAGTTTCCTGAAACAAAGTGTTCTGAATATCTACTTATTTCTATTTCTACGTATTTCTAGTCAGATCTATTTCTTTCACAAATGATGAAACATGCAGTAGAGTTGACAAGCTCATGCTATTGTGGCATAACTATGGGCCATGCTCTTTATTGATGTATAACTTAAATTCTTTCATTGCCACTTTGTTTGTTGATAAACTTGGTGAAAAAGTGAGTTAGTACTGAAGAGATTTTTCTGTAATATCTTCATTAACATACCAACTTGAGCTAGAAGGCCAGTGAAGAAGAAGAAAAATCAGCAGGAAACTAGATACTGCAGTATACATTTGAAACATGAATGTGTAGCATGGGAGTTTTTTGCACTTCTCTTAATGCTCTCTACTGCCATGCATTACATTAATCTAGTGTCAGTTTAGGAAAGTGTTGGAACCCAGAATGTCCCTCGGACATTCTTGGATGTTCTGGGCCCAGGACAGAAGCATTTGAGACCCTGGCATGCAGCTGGAAACCCCTGTGGCTTTGAATCCGATCCATGGAACAATTTACCAACCTTGCAGGAAGAACAAGAAATCACAAAAGTTTAGATATTATAGTAGAAGTAGACACAAAGTGAAAGGAAGAATCTTTGAGTGCTGTACAGGGGGGTTTTAGGCCTTGTACAGAGGGGTCTGAGTTTTGTACATGGGGGTCAGAGGTTCTAAGATGGAGGGATTTGGGCATGCCCTGTCCTCCTTCTTTCTCCTTCCTAACCTCCATGTTCATGGTGATGTTGGCACTCACAGATTGGTTTAGAGTAGAAAGTCACTGTTCAACATAGGTAATAGGCATTGGGGAAAAACTATAAACATTTAACACGTAATGTATGATATAAAAGATGGCACCAGCCGCCTGGAGAGGAAGAGACAGAGAGTGTGTCAGAGAGTGTGTGTGTGTGCCTTTGTCTGACCTGCTGAATGGACCGCATATACAGGGTGGTTTATCTCTTCCTAAATGCCAAGTACTAAGCATTCATGCTCACCTACATCAGAAAAGCAAGTTCCTTTTCTGCCTATAGAAATAATATGCCCCCAAAAATGGGAGAACCACCAGCAAATCCCAGGACCGCCAGTGGTAACTGGTTTTTTCCATTCCTTTGTGTCTGTGTTTTGAGTTCCTTGTAGAAATGGACTCAGATATTAATTTTGTATTGAGAACGTGTACAAATATAGTTTAGTCTGAATTGATACATTAGGGCCAAAACCAAGCAAAGCCGCAGGATTTAAAATCCAGTCTAAACTCTGGAGTTCAAAGCAGGTTTATTTCATTCTAATGATGTGACTATTCAGCATGCTGTTAGTGCTGTTTCATCTGTCTCTGATTCAGAGAACCAAATTGATTACCTGAAGCAATGTCTTTTTTTGAGAAAGGCTGAACAACCCTGCCCATGAAATTTCCCATTTCTGGCCTCACTCTGACACTGCGTACTTTTTCATGGACAGATGGTTATTGACTGATCACAGTACTTTCTGGGTATCTTCTGTTGGCTGCTCAACCCCAGAAACAAAAAGGGAAAGTTGCCAAGTCCATTTGCTGTATGTGACTCCCCTCTTCAGTCACACAGGAAAAGGCCTTGCCTCTAACCTGGGCAGTTGATGACTGGGTTTTCTCTTCATGTGTATCCTCTAAAACTGAACTGTGGATTTGAGAGGAAACAAGCTTAATATGCCATGTGCTTCCTATTTGTTGGAGGCATCAATGCTGAAGCTCTGTTGGCATGCTAAAATGTGAACATTTTTACAATGTAGCAGGTTATGGAAGCTGCTCTTGATAAATTCCAGTAACGGCATTTTACACTCCATGTGTTCCTTTCTGTGAATGACAGATTGCACTATTATGTCTCTAAAGAAGCTCTTGACAAGGGTGATTCAGGCACAAAGAAAGCGGAACACGTGTCTAATTCAGTGTTTCTACATTCCCTAGCACATTTACACAGGACGGTGATCTTGTTCTCTCTGATATACTAGAGCAAGCAAAAACACTGTTCAGTCTAAGTTAGACACTCCCTAATAACATCAGAGCCTCTGCTGATGTAACCTTAAAAAGAAACCTATGAGTATGTTATCTCTTCTTCACTCTTGACTGAATCTAGAGCTATATGTAGTTCACCAGATTTTTTTCCTCTTAGCTGGGCAGTAGAAGGGACTGTGGCAGATAGACTAGAGGTAGATGATTTGACTTGCAAGATAATAGGGATTAGAGATTAACCAGTCTACCTGAGTAACTACTAGAAGTCTTTGTGTTGAAAATAGAGTAACCAAGTAAAAATAATTGACACACATTCTGTATTCTGAAAGTGCTTCTTGCAAGAAGGTAGTTCGTAACCTTACCCAGTAGGAATCTTCCAGGCATAAAAATTACTACTGTTTTTATCCATTTGGTGGAACTAATGGGAACAAATTTCAGAGATATATTATTGTTTATGATTGACTAAATGCTTAAAACACATATCATTAACCACTAGGTGCTCTCTAAAAACAGCACACAAATCCAGTTGTATATACTAGAAACACTGTGCCTGGTTTGGAAACATTCAGAATAACCTCAGCATTCCTCAAATGCACAGTTCTAACTTTGCTCAGGTCTGTTTTGTGTTTTTTTCTTCAGCCTTCTAGGTGGATACATGAGTTTCCATTTCAAGTTTTAGTTTAATGACTTCACATAAGAAACAGGAGAAAAGGAAAGCTGTATGAATTAAACATTACATAGGATTTGGCAAAACACTTACAGGAATTCCATAAGGAAGAGTGAAAAAAACCCCAATCCCTACATAGTTGCACGAAGTTAGCAGTAACAACACATAGTGCTGTTGCCCTCTAAAAGTACACACTTTTCAGTCAGCCTTGGCTGGTGAAATGCAGAAGCTTCATGTGGATTACACTTTTAAAAACCTTTCAACATCAAAAAATAGAAGAACTGTAGTGTGTTTTTGTTTCAGAGTACTTTGCATGCAATCTCAAGATAAATTGGAGATACTGATTGTGTTTGTACCTGTGCCAGATGTTGTCATTAGATATTTCTGTTTTGTTTCATCAGCCAGATGAGCTTACCCAGGGACATTGATCAAATACCTACATTTAAAAGAACACACTGTCAAATTAGTGGATAGAAAGAGCACATTATGAGAGAGAAATTATCTGGTGAAAGATTTAAAGACTGACTCACTTGTGTTTTGTTTCATTAAATGTGGGGTAGTCCCCTTTCATTTTCCATTTAGCATGAACATACTTGTACTCGATTACAGTATCAGCCTTATAAGAAACTGACTGGCTTGGGATACACATGAGCCTCCTTGGAAAAAAAACGACTTCCCTTATTAAAGATTTGAGATTACCTTAAAATATATTGCCTGGGCTAGCTTATCTCAGTGGCCTTCTTGGAGATATTCCTGTGAACTCCAGTAGGTCTCATGGCTACAAAGTGTT
The DNA here is from genome assembly GCF_024509145.1 of Vidua macroura. Lineage (NCBI taxonomy): Eukaryota > Metazoa > Chordata > Aves > Passeriformes > Viduidae > Vidua > Vidua macroura. The sequence continues at coordinate 30,314,185 of NC_071573.1, forward strand.
GTGGTGCGCTGCAGGAGCCTTCCCAGATGGGCAGGGTGGTGGCTGCTTCTCCAAATGGAAGGGCTTGGGACAGCAAAGGGTGCATCCACCCCTCTCAGGGATGCAGAATATATTCTCAAGAGGAAAATACACAAAAACCCCAAGGAAAACTATTGTTCTTTCCCTAGGAAAGACATTGTCATTCCCCTCCAACCTCTTAGATGCTCTTGGAAGAAAATCTCGATTCTTTTAGTTAGTGTCAAGGGAGCAGCTCACTGTGATAATGGAGGGGTGAAGATGAGGTTGGAGAGTGAGCACATGTGAGTTAGGGGAGATCCAGACAAGCAGAAAAAAAAAATGAAATGGATTTAAAAAGGTTTCAGAAGTTACTGCTGAGAGTATTTTATCTTTGTTTTGGTAACACTGGGTAATGTCACTCAGATTGGCTAAAAGCCCTTGCTCTTCAAAAGAGTTGTCAAAGATTTATTTTATAAAAATGTACGCAAAAGAAACACTAAATACTTTGTGTTTCATGTTTTTCAGGTCTTTGTGTCAGTGGTAATTTTTTGCTTCCCCCAAGGTGGGAAGGGCCATTTGGCTGTAACTGAGGCCGTTCCCCACGTGTGCTTGCTTGCTTTCTGCCCTCCAAATGTCGTATCGTTCCTACTTTAGTGCAATATTATGGTTCAAGAGAGCAACATGTCAAGTGCTTTGGTTGCTCGCTGAAGCCATGCTCACCCACAAACCCCACACCTCAGGTATCTTAAAGCTGAGCAAGCAGGCATGGAAAGGGTTCACAGGTGGATTTCACATGGTAGAAACCCAGTGTTACTGTCTTATACTTAGCCTATTAGGCCTCACAGTCAGTTGCACTAGTGTGTGCTCCTTGCTTTGAGGCATCCTGCCAAATGGGCCACTCACCGTCCTAATCTGGGTCGTACCCAGGGAGCTGCCACTCCAAAGCCAGACTTCATGGCTTAAACTCACAGTTCATAGAGAAAGTGCCCTGTATAAATTGTCAGTTTTGAAGCCAAGCCCTTCCCCACTTAGCTTGCACAGTAAATCAAGCTTTGGTGCTACTTTCCATCCAGCTCCATTACACAAGTAGTCTGATTTAGCTTTATGGCAGAAAAGTGTTTCAGCTAAAATGGTATTTTTCACAGAGTGGGGGATAAACAAGACTATTTTATTTGTAAAGTGAAAGGCTATGAGATTGTAACTGGGAGTGCAGGTGCAGTTTCATACCCCTGCCTGGCTGTCTCAGTACCTGGGCTTGGTGCCTGAATTCTCTCATGCTGAGATCTACAGCAGCACCACAACAAATCAGAACTTTCTATGAAAGCTTTCACTCCTTATATTAAAAAAATGTTTCCATTAATGCCTGTGAAATTTTGCCCTGTGTCTTTTGGAAGTTAAAATAGCCAGCTCCCAGAACTACTGTACCATCCTTGTTCCCCAGAAATGTTAATTCATCATTAAAATTATTAAACAGTAAATGGCTGAGATGTGTTATTACAAGCTTGAAGTATTTCCTTGGATTGTTTAAAAATCTCTGTTTTAATTTGAGTAATCTATTTTTTTTCCTTTTATAGTTTTGAGTGCTCTATCTTACCATATGTGAAACATTTCTTAAAGGTGTCAAAGTGACTTGTCATGGGTTTGGAATGAGAACTAAATTAAATGTCCATACTGTAACATACTTATATAAATAATGAGATATTCCAGTATAAACCATTCATTTGGCAGTCATTTCTACATCAGCAAGTGCTAAGTGTTATAGAATTCCTGCCTAAATTTGACATATGCAGAGAAAATCAGGAAGGAAAATGTGTGTATGTGTGTGTGTTTAGAATTTTATAGAAAAAGACAGCCCCTTGTAGTCCGTTGCCATGAAAGTATTTCTAACATGTTTGGAAATAGTGCAAGGAGTTTTAACAAAATACTCTGGATTCACAGCAGAATGCTGGAGCATTCATCTGTCTCCCACTGAACTCCAAAACTTGTTTCCATAATTTAGAAACAGAAATGGATAAAAAAGACATTAATGAGCACAAGAATGATTTATTATGGATGACATAGCATCACTGCTTTTAAGAAAAAAATACATTAAATAAGAATTCTTCATAAAATAAAAAAATGCTTCCTATTGAACATTGCTCAGAATTTGCTTATTAGTGTATAATATCACTGCATTGCCAGGTCTGGCATTTCTCATCCAAATAACATTTCAAAGTGCCAGCAAGGCTTGTGGGCTGCAGAGCAAACCATGTTAGGAATAATGCATGCACATCAACACGACAGCAGCAAAGTTAGTTTTGCTGAGATTCTGGAAATAGTTAACACTGGAGCACCCGTTTTCTTGTATCAGCTTCACAAATTTTCATGGCACCAAGCTAAAAATAATCAAAAATGTGTAACAGATATTTACTTCTAAGCTCTCTTTCAAACTGCGCAGCTGCTTTAAGCAGTGTTTTGGCTAAAAGTCTTTCTCACTCAAAGGTCCATGCACATATACTTTGACAGCATATGTGGTAAAGAAACCTTGTACTCCAGGTGAATTTTATCTTCAGACAAATGGCATCACCTATCTGTTCTAATGGTGTCCTGGTTTGATGGCAGCAGATCCTGCACCTGCTGAAAAGCAAGTCCCAGACCCCAAGTCTGACAGAGATGGGCAGTCTGGCCCAAAGCAATCACAGAACTTTCTTACATTTAAAGACACACTTCAGGTTCAAGTCTGAGATGTGCTTGTTAGGACATGTATTTTTTGCTGGCACCAGGTGTGTCCATGTTTGTCCATGATTCATGGACAAATCTGTCTTTATATTTGCCCATGATTCATCTCCAAAAACTGTATAATCTTAGATGATCTCTGAAATCTCTCTGGATTAAGAAATAAATAAGTTACCCATTCCACTATTTGTCTACGCCTCAGTGACTTAACAGATTGGAATAGTTTGTCACTTGGAATCAAAGTTCCTAACTATAGCCATCAACTTGTAGCTTTTCAGAGATTGCTTCATGTAAAAGCAGAAGTGTTTCTAAGTAGTTTACAGATGCATTTCAGTTATCTTCAACACATGGTTAATTACATGAATTCACAAGCTTCCAGCAAATAATTTGATTGAGTGCTAATCTTAATTGAATCATGTAAAACAAGACCATTTTTTGTCTTTATTGCAACTGATAGCTGAAGTTTATGGCCAGGAAGCACAAGCCTTCCCCTGCACTCTTCAAATTTGTGTCCCCAGCCTGTTGTTGAGTTTTGAAGAGAAAAAAGTCTATCTGTGGTGGAATTTGGGGAGCACAAGAGTCCTAGCAAGGGTAGCGGTGTGCCTAAGACAGCTACCCATGGTCTGGGTTGCATCTATAGCATATAGGAGCTCATGATGGCACCAGGCACCCCAGGTGACTCCAGAGGAGATAAACAATTGCTTAAGTTAGACTCATGAGGTGTATTGGGATAGGAACTATGAGCTTCTTTCATGCTCTTGGTGCCCTCAACACACTCTTGCAAAAACATTGCAGGATTTTTTTTTTTCTATCCATCTGCTAGGGGTAATTTAATGACAGTTCATTGCTCACTTGTCCATGGGCTGTATGGATTTCATTAACTAAACAACTATTTTTGTAAAGATTTTCGACCTATATAAAGCAACAAAGTTTCTATGAGCTTTTTGCTGAAAATCCTCTCTGACAAGAATCTCACTAAATATTTGCTGATCTCAACTATGTTCCTATGGCTTAAAAACCTGTATCAATAACTCAAGGGTACAAATGTGTCAAGTGGTTGCAATTATCTTCTAAATAAACATTGGAAAAGAAAAAAGGCACAAGCTAAGCCAAAGAAAAACACGGTTAATGCATTCCAATTTACCTTGTCCAATAGTGACTCCATCACATACTGATGTATTTATGATGAGTGCATAGCAGAGCCTGAAACCTTATTTTTTTAAAAAACTGTTTAGCTTTCTTTTTTTTTTCCTTTTTTTTTTTTTCTTTTCCGCTCCTTAATGGTGTCATGAGTCAGGATGGAATTAAAAGACAACTAGAGCCATATTGCACAATAAAGTTTTAAGCACATTTGCCACAGAGTGTGATACATCCCACATGAAAAAAATCCTCTCAGCTCCTGCTGCCCACTCTGCATTAAACTGCATGAACATATGAAGTGGAACAGCTTTGGAAAGTGATTTTTGTGGGTACCAAAACACTTAGGACCTTTGCTCCATCATCACATCCTCTGAACACTGGCCAGAAGGTTTCCTGCTTCAGAGACTGTTGGGGTAAAGAGATTAATGGGGAAACTGATTATGTATTGGCTACTGATTCCAGCTCTGCAGAGAGGTAAAAGTCAAATAAAATTAATTATTTTGTAACATTGTCACAGTCTTTTAAATATATTATACTCTGAAGACTTCTGAAAGTCCCAGAGCAGTATTTTGATATGTTAATTTGAAAAAATGCATTTTAAGAGACTTCATGGAGACCTAATATTTTCTTGTGTTAGCGTTTCTATTTTTACATTGCCTTGCTTTCCCCCAACATTTTATTTCTCCATTAATTTTAATTAGGTCCTCACTGGATTTCAAGTACAGTAAAAGTAGAGAAATGGGAAAGATTTCCTGCCAAGACTGACCAAGATGTCACAGAGATATAGTCCCACATCCTCCCACTCTTCATGTCTAAGGGTTTATATTTTCAATCCAACACATGTCCCTCTCCTGCTCCTCTGCCCCAGATTCAAACACTGGTGGAATCTGTAGTGTTGACAAGTTCTTATATTAGTAAGATAGCTATTTATCAAACTGCAACACAGGCACTCAAATTTCCCCTTGTGTCTTAATAGGTTGCATTGTGCCATTTAAGAAATATTGGTGGTGTCAGATTCTCAGCACACAAAAGGGCACTAAATCAGTGTCACTGGCACCTGGAAACAGCTGGTGGAGGAAGCAGCGCCCTCCAAACCAGTGAGTATGGCCCCATGAGTCAAAGTGTGTTTCTGGGAAAATCTGGGCCTGGGAATCTCTGAGGTGGCTCTTGTAGCATTGTGTCCAGATTTGCTGGTCACAGTGCTTGGGAAGAGTGAAGGTGATAGTGCAGTATCTGTGATCCATGGACTTGGCTTTGGACTAAGCAGGGTCATGCTCATCAACATGGATGAGCTCTTCATGCATTTGGTATTCTCACCATAGCCAGACAAACCATTGGTCATGTCCAATGGCAAATACATGGGGCATTCCTGAAAGACACAGTGATGTGGGGTAAGACTGGATCCTTAAAATTATACATTTGTTCTAATTACTAACAATATGTTCTTCTTCATGAAATGTTGTAAGGAGATACTGCAGCTTAAATCATGGCCACATTAGACTGTTGTTTTAAAGGGACAAGGCAACCCTTTTCCGCCTGAGGCTGCGGTGAGCTGGAACAATGCCACCTTCATGAGGCTGAGCTGAGCAGTCTCTGGCTTGGCCAGAGCAGCACTTTAAATTTCTTTCCAGAGTGACCATGAGGGGATATGTATGTGGAGGGGGTCACAGGGAGGTGGCTCCTCCTGGCTATGTACCTGTCCCTAACCTGACTCTTGTGGGGTAGCACCCCTCAGCTACCCAACAGCATGCTTTCTGCAATGGAAATCCCACTCAGAGAACTTCCCTCCTCCTTGCTGACCAGGGCTGAGCTCCAGGGCATTTCTCCCTCACCTCCCTTTCAGTAACACCTGGCCAAGAGAGGAGATGAAAAGAGAGAGAAGAGATGTGAAGACCTAACAGACCTTGTCTGTTACCTCATCTTTTCCCACCACCTGATCAGGGAGAAGGGAAAGCAATTGGAGCTCTGCTCCTTGGCAGCATTCCTTCCCCAGCCAAGTCTGGGGCAGAGGCTCAGAGGCACAAAAGTGTGGTTGGGACTGCACACCTGACATGGGCAGTGGGACAAAACTTTTTCCTGGTACAAATTGCTATATGGGAATGACATCTCCTTTGGATTAAGTTGTTTTTAATGCTAGAGAAGTACTGTGTGCCCTTGTCTCAGATGCTGAGAACTTTCCTATCTCTTAGGCAGAGCTTAGAGAAGAAGTTTACCACCCAGAAATACAACCTTACACAATTCCCCATGATTCAAACATCCTTGAACAAGATCTAGATGATGTGGGCTCATGAGAAAGAGAGACTGAGCCATGGTTACAAGTTAGGGTCTACTTCAAGATCACTTCTACTCGGACAAATATTTACTTCCCACAGATATTCTGTAAGACATTGCATTACCTTCCAGTATTTGGAATCACCTGATCTGTGTTTGGTTGATCTGATAGCTGCCTGAAGTATAGGTCACAATGAGTTATCACACTTTTCTGGCAGCACTGAGTGGAAGGAAAAAGCTGTAAGAGAAATGATCTACTGTCCTCAATTGCATGAACTTGGAATGGCAGATAAGAAGCAGATCCATTATTTCCATCTGCAGGAGGCAGCCATCTTATATCTGCATGATCTTTACTGTAGATAAAGGTGAAGTAAACCTCTTGCCTTACAGAAAGCCCTCTGTCCTTTTGGTTTAGAGCATAAGCTCCCCTGGCAGTGTAACAGGCATAACAGCGAAAAAGCAGACTTTTATTAATACCTCCCAAAGAGAGTATGCATTTAATCATATGCTTCATTTTAAGCTTGTGCTTGAACTTCTATCACTTTTTAATTTTGGATGTTAATAAAAATACTTTGTGAGAGCGAGTGAGTAATTCATAAGTGTATTTATAGCTATTATTTCCCAATTCACTCCATTTCCAACCAATTCTTGTTGGCAAAGAGAGGTGTGGGGTTTTCTGTCCATGCTAGGTTTCCACAACAACGAAGGTCTCCTTTCAATCTCTTTCCAACAAGATTGGATTGATTAACCATGCTACTGTTTATTTTGCTGTACTTGCCAAGTATATGGCAATGCAGAAATAGGAAAAATTAACCTAATGTGAATATGTGGACAACAGAGAATGCCAGAACAAATATCATCCCTGAACATGCAACAATTCCCATTTGAATTCATTTCAGGACACCCATGATTCAGATGCATCATCCCGGCAACGAAAACATCAGCTTCTAATTCAAGTTGGTAATTTTGCAACAAAACCAGCTGAGAACATTTACCAGAAAATTACATCCATCCATCCATCTTTCTTTCTTTCTTTCTTTCTTTCTTTCTTTCTTTCTTCTTTCTTTCTTTCTTTCTTTCTTTCTTTCTTTCTTTCTTTCTTTCTTTCTTTCTTTCTTTCTTTCTTTCTTTCTTTCTTTCTTTCTTTCTTTCTTTCTTTCTTTCTTTCTTTCTTTCTTTCTTTCTTTCTTTCTTTCTTTCTTTC